>NC_044500.1:9720540-9728040 GCF_902362185.1 Chanos chanos | reverse complement strand
ACTGGACTGAGACCATACATCACAACTCTGCCCTGTGTGTGTGTGTGTGTGTGTGTGTGTGTGTGTGTGTGTGTGTGTGTGTGTGTGCGCGTGCGTGCGTTTTTGTGTGTGAGTGTGTGTGTGTGTGTGTGAGTGTGCATGAGTGCGTGCGTGTATGTTTGTGCGTGTGTGTGAGTGTGCGTGTGTGTACATGTGTGTGTACTCATGTGTTTGTGTATGTGTGTGTCTGTTTTATGCATCCCCATAAGTATGTTTGTGAGTGTATGAGTGTGCGTGCGTGTGTGCTTGTGTGTGTGTGTGTGTTTGTGTGAGTGAGCGTGCATGCATGTGTGTACGTTTGTGCTTGTGTGTGTGCGTGGGCGTGTGTGTGTTTTTGTGTGTGTGTGTGTTTCTGCACCTCCATAAGTATGTTTGTGTTTTTCACAGTCGTACCTAAATAACACACACACGCACACACACACGCACAAACGCGCACACACACACACACACACACACACACACAGCAATGCCACTCATTCGAAACAAGTGAGGAAGTGTGCATGCATGTTTCTACTCTCCACTGCTTTGAGTCCCACATCAGTGACCGAGAGCGTGTCAATCAAATGCCTCAGTGCCTTCTGAACCACATGCCTCAACAAAACCTTCCCCCCGAAAAAAACGACGAAAATAGCCCTTCAGCCATTCTTAGTCGCATTATACGGCCCCAAAGATAGAACAAACTTCTCAAAAAATGCCAACCGACCAGCAATTTGCCCCGTGATGCCACCACTTTATAGCATGTAAATGCCTTTTGCGGTTGTTTACATGTATTGTATAGTAAACATGTTTGTAAATATAGCCTGTCTCGACACCACAGAATTGCTAATTAAAGCAAACACTTACACACAAAAGACACTTTGTGAAAATGGTGCTTGAACAACATCCGCGTTATGTACAGCTTGTATTGTCTAAAAACTGTTTTATGACAGTTTATTTATTTAAATCTTTAGTAATCGTTAACATACTTTTAGCTAGGCAAATTGTTCCATTTCATGACTTTTTTTTTGGGGGGGGGGGGTGAAGTCTATGAATAGCCTATTCAGCAGGTTGTTGTGATATGTAAATAAACCATAAGATTGATGCCTTGTTTTGCCTGTTGTTGTAAATTGTTGAATTAAACTGTCTGTCAGATTGGAGATGGGGTTTGCCAAAAGAAATCTAATCAATATCAGTAATAGTGTTTATGAATTCATCAATGGCTTTGTGTTATTGTACAAAGAGTATTTAAAGACCATGTTTTTGTCTTTATAACTTCTGTAAATCTCAGGACCTCACCGAATATGAGACTTAATCGCTGATGTCTACACATTGCCTCACAATACAACGATTCTACTCAGTGGTGCTACTTAAACAGGTTTTTTGATAAAATACAGTTTTTTTCCAAATTGAAAATGTTTCTGTTTTTTTTTTCCTTGTGTTTAATTTGTATGTGAAAATATTTGAATTTGAAATTGTTTGTGTCTGGGTGCATATGTGTGCGCGTGCGCATGTGTGTGCGCGTGTGTGTTTGTGCATGTGTGTGTGTGTACGCGCGTACATGCACGTGTGTGTAATGAAGGACAGGGCAGAGAGGTCAGCTTCTTCACGGCTGTAACATGGGGTCAAGCGGAGAGGACGAGGTCACCTGGCTGCACCTGTCAACAGTCCGACAGCCCACCTGAGTGGAAATTCCCATTTGATGGTGTGTGCGTGCGTGTGTGTGTGTTTGTGTGTGTGTCTGTGTGTGTGTCTGAATATGGAACTGTCGCTTATGGGACTGTCCCTAAAGCATTTCTCAAGTGCAGTGGACCATCCCCTGCTACAGTGCGCAGGTGTAAGGACCAGGAATGGCCCCTGCTCTTTGCTCAGGCATCCCAGGGTGAGTGATGGGTAGCTGGGCCACGGCTGCAGGACAGAGTCGCGGGGCTGATGGATGGGGAGTGCTCTGGCCAGCCTCGTGTTGTGACAGCCTACAGATGTTCTTCAATAATGTTTATCAGGCAAACCTTCATCCTCGGACGACACACACCTGTTTCCAGTCAAACAGGGCTCTGAAGACCATCCATCCATCCACACACATACACACACATGCGCACGCACCTGATTCCAGTCAAACAGGCCTTTAGCACCCATCCATCCTCCCAAAGCTGGGTGGCCGCATCGGGCTTCACAATGCCTTTAATCAGCCGCCATGCAGAACTCACACACCCGCACATACATCAATTTACAGACGCAGAGAGACGCAGAACAACATTCAACTGATTATGCAAATCATGTACAGAAAAAGAAATATCGCGTCGCGGTATTCCTTTGTAATCCGTTACTGTCCAAACATGGTGTATTTATTTGAATATTCTCTGAACGGTACAAAAGCTTCCTATCTGTTAAATGTGTATTTATTATTTACCTGAAACTACAAGACTGGATGTCGCAATGAATATTTTCTGAAACGCTTTACTGGACCGGAGTAAATGAAAAACTTGGAACTATTTTGATTTTGAACAAATCTGAATCTGATTTGTTAAACCGATTTTTATGATCTGTATGATATAGACGTTTTTAAATTTACCCAGACAGAGTCTGATCCGCAGGAACTTCTAGTTTGAGATTTCAAACGCTGCTGGATCAGACAGGGTCATCCGCGCGCTCAGAACACACAGCCGACGAAATAACCCGTGGAGAGGTCAGATGCGATCTGAGGTACTTTTGCGCTGAAATTACGCGTACATTGTCAGTGAAGCGACTCTATCACTGCGTTGTCTTACGCGGAGAAGATTACCCCTCTCCCTTGCGCTCTCTTTTTGTGTGTGTGTTCGCCCATTTCCTGAAGGAGCCTGGCTTTTGAACTCATGCTGTCAGGAACGGCGAGCGAGATAAAATGGAAAAGAAGCCGAGGGAAATGGCCTCAACGAGTTTTGCGCCATTTGGGTCTCTTGTTGCTTAAAAAAAATAATTCTAAATGCCAGGACTTCACAGGAGATCGGTATCTGAGAACTCTCCCACACTATGTTTCAGTAAACACTCCAGGAAGGGTGTAAAAACGTCGTTTGGTTGTTTATTTCCATTTTATTTGAGATACACTTTCTGTGTAATTCTCTGGACACCGTGAGCTCCTATCCGGGTGTTAAAGTGGTGGAAATCCCCTTATCGCAGTTAAACTCAACTTACAAAACTATATACAAACTTCTTGCGATGCTGCGAAAGAACTAGGATAAGGGCACGTCCTTAAATGAGACTGATCGTGGAATTTTCATATGGTGATCTCAAGCCGACAGATAAAAGCCGCAATTAATTTTACGTGACATACCCGAAAAAGTCACTGGAGGGCGCCCAACACAGAGATGCAATAATTAATCGGATGGCCTGACCACAACTCTGGACACAAAACCAGAGTCGACTCCTGCTTGCACAGTGTAGCCCTGTTATACCACCCCATTCATGTCGAGAAATACAGCTGGATAAAATGTAAGTCAAATGCAAATCAGCACTGAAAAAAAAAAAAAAATCTTTCAAAGAACAGTTTACACTCGAGCAACAAAAAATAAGTACTTGGGTAGTGCCAGCTGACTGACGGTCGGAGTTCGGCTGAGTGTTTCCAAGCATGAGACATGTTACTGATGATTTATTCAATTTATTTACCTATTTTAACTGTTAAACAAATTAGTACTGTTACTGAACGTACACAGTCGAGTGACTAACTACCAAGACTGTATGACGTAAGCTTGAGTCACAGCGTGCGCAAGTGATGTTAACCAGCTAAAATGTTGTATAATCCTTTGTATGAAATAAACTAAGCTCAATGGGATTTCAACAACAAATCCAAAGCTGTTCCGCTAACACGCCTCCTCTGATTGGCGCTGTCATATTAAAACCATGTGCATGGCGACATCCCAGCCTGCGCTGAGTGCCCTTCAATAACGCTAATGACCCGTTTCCCCATGGGAGATCAACAAATACCCAAATGAAACTGTCACGGTTTAGCCAGGGCCTCCGCTCCCAACGTTACGATCTGTCATGAGTCCAACCGCAGCTGCTGGCTGGCCGGCTTTATCAATAAAACACAGAGGGACGGTGATTGAGAGAGAGAGAGAGAGAGAGAGAGACGGGGGGCATAGGATCTGGAGTAGGAATTACGACAGAGAAATTAAAGGGGAGACGTTCAAATGTTACTATGAGTCTTCTCACCCTCCTCTCTGACGGACAACAAGAATATCTGTACCATGGCAGCCAAAACTGAAAAGAAGAAGAAGGAGAAGAAGAAGAAGAAGAAGAAAGTTAAACACACTAATCAAATGTACTTTCTTAGACTACATCAACCTTGAAAAACAGTTCAACCCACTTATGACACAAGCTGTTAAAACAGCATTTCAGTGTAAGAAAAGCTTCCTTCGGGTGTAGTGATAAAAAGCTGGCACTGCCCCACCCATGCCATGCCACCCTACCATGTTTCTCCTGGCAGGGCACACAGAAAGAACTCATGCCAAGTCAATCAGAGAGAAAGCCAGCTGCATTGCTCCCAGCTCAATGTAGTGATGGATTTGCCAAGAAGGGGCACCGTGCCACTCTGGGCTGGTGGCAGGTCGTTTGTGTGTGTGTGTGTATGTGTGTGTGTGTGTGTGTGTGTGTGTATACAGGGTGATTGATAATGAGGCCTGCTGGATGGTGCCCATGCTATTTAACTCATTAGATTAGATGAGTAAGTGGGAAACCTCAACCCATGCAGTCTGATGAGTACAGTGAGTTATACACCACCATCAAAACATTCTCCGCCCCAACAAGGGACACCACAGGGAGTGTGCCTGCAGGGTGGGGATCCATATATTACTAACAAAGCATTCAATCACATGCAATCACGCATGCATACATGCATGCTCGCATGCGTGGACATGGTCTCCTCTAGCAATTGATTATTCAATGATAAATTATTATTGGCTATTGATTATTTAATAGTAATTTAGATGATGTAAGGCGATATCCTGTCCTCGTCTCCTAAATCGAAGCTCGTTTCGGGGGGTTTTACGCATGCACACACAAACAAACACACTTTGGCACACGCTGAATGACTGGCTAGTAATGGCCCATGTTTGCGGTCCCCTTTCCAAAGAGCCAAACCTATTATCACCTACACCCTGCTATAGCGCCGAAAGCGCTCGCTCACACTGACCTCATCAAAGTTGGACGACCCGCAGTGACCTCATCAAAGCTGGCTGACCCATGCTGACCTCATCAGAGCGAGCCACCCTGCCGAGCTCCAGGACTGGCAGGTTACGCTGACCACAGAGGAAAAAAAAACAACAACAAAAAAAACAAAAAAAAAAAACGTCTCATCAATTACGAGGGTCTATGACACTGCTGCCATGCTACGTAGGACCAGTCTGTTCCGTCGTTTCACTATTCTCTCCAATTCAGATCAAATCAGTTTGGCGAAACACTTCAGTTTAATTCAGTTTGGCTCTGTTCACATCTACAGAATTCGGTTCAGTTCAATTCAGTTTAGGTCAGTTTGGTTTAGCTAAGTGCCACTCAGTTGAATTGAGTTTTAAATAACACACAGAGGTCTTTACTTTTTTTTTTTTTATAGTGTTTTTAGAGTTATGACCTACATATGACCCTCAAAACCTAAGGGCCTAGACATAAACTAAAGGCCGCTGCGGCAAAACCGTACTGCCAAAGAGCAAACCTTGAGGAAGTCTGGAGAGGAACCCAAATATTTGTAAACTAATTTTCCCCTAGACACCACCACCCCTCCCCTGCAAGTCCCATGCCAGTCATCCAGCCCCACCCTATCACATTGTCTAAACCCCTGCTGCATCCACACCCACCCCCAGGGACACTGGGTGACAGCATCCACCCACAACTGAGAGGGATGACAGGGGGGAAAGAAAGAGAGAGAGAGAGAGAGAGAGAGAGAGAGAAAGAGAGAGAGAGAGAGAGAGAGAGAGAGAAAGAGAAAGAGAAAGAGAAAGGTCCAGTGGATGTAAGTCTTATTGAGAGTTTGAGTGATGAGCTGGGTCATCACATCTCTCCACCTCATCCATCATTCCTCACACACAAACGACTGCAGCTCCAAATAAAGAGCAGTGTGTGCATTCCACCCTCCTGTTCCTCCCCACCACTGCATACACGGCCCTGTTCACTCTTTCTTTTTCTCAAACTCTCTTAATTCTCTCTGTCTAACCCTCACTCTCTCTCTTTCTCTCTCTCTCGGTCTGCCAAAGGCCGGTCTGAAAAACAGGGTGTCAGAGTTCACAGCTTCTTGCTGTGTCTAAAGTAGACTGTGTGACTGTCTGTGTGTGAATAGTTAATGTGTGAGATACAGAATACTTCTTAAATACAGGGATCCTTCTGTACTGTGTAAAGAAGTATAAAAGTGTGCATGTGCGTGTACATGTGTGAGTGTGTGTGTGTGTGTGAGAGAGAGAGAGAGTACATATGTGTGTGTGTGTGTGTGTGTGAGAGAGAGTACGTATATGTGTGTGTGTGTGTGTGCGCGTGTGTGTGTGTGTGTGGCTGTATGTGTGTGTGTATCTGTGTGTGTGTGTGTGTGAGAGAGAGAGTACGTATATGTGTGTGTGTGTGCGTGTGTGTGTGTGTTTGTGAATGCCATAAGAAAAGGACCAGGTGGCAGTCTGGGCCTGTCAGAACTTTTGCTGTGGCACTTGATATGTCAAGAAGTGGAGGACTCAAAAGAAAGAAAGAAAACAGAAACGAGAGAAGGAAAGAGAGAAACAAAGGCAGGCTGAGACAGAGAGAGAGAGTGCACAGTCAGCCCACATTGGAGTCCTTTATTTCTTAGATGCTCCTCCCACAGTATTGAATTGAAATGCATTACAGTTACATTGTAGAAAGCATAAAACAAAGTACCTCAACTTGATTACTTTTAAAACTGGGATTATAAACAACAACAACAAACAAATGGAAAAAAAAAAAAAAATTTAAAAAAGAAAAAAAAAAAAAACAGAAACAGGAAAGATCTGGTCCTTCAGCAAGTGAAGATAAACTAATAAAATCTGTTATTTTATTATAGGTTTGGCACAAAGGATTAACATGGATTTAAACATCACACAAGCTTGCAGACAACCGTAGAAAATGTCAGATACAACTCTAGTCAGACCAATCATGCGTTTATGAAGAAATTATACCTGGAGTTTTTTATTCTTTCCTTTCATTTTTTTTTTTTAATTTTTACAATTGATCAATACATTTTCATACAAAAAAACCTAAGCAATTTCTATACCATTAACCAGTTTTCATTAGAAGTATAAGGAGTGACGGCATATTTAATACTATCAGACAATCTACATACCCCATTAGACTGTGGTGATGCCCCGCCCCCTTGTCCTCGGGAGGAAATCGTCCTTTTTTGTCGTGAGGGGGCGGGGCTTAAGAGCAGTGCTATTCAGTCAACAAACTACAGTTTGCCAAGAAATAAATACAACTCTCAACATACACAGCAAGAACAACAACAACATCAACCAAGAG
>NC_044500.1:9703040-9713040 GCF_902362185.1 Chanos chanos | reverse complement strand
ACCCCCCCCGCCCCCCCTCTCCCCCTTAGCCCCCTCCCTACTGCCCTCCCTGCCTCCCTCTCTAAAGAGAAGAAATGTAATTGCAATAAACGCTGGCGATCGGGAAGATCGTTTTATTCCGTGCCAGCACGTGGAGTTGGAGGCTATCTGGCGGGCAGCAGAGGCCTGCATCGTCGTCCCCTGTGGTCAGCAGACTAGTGTGTGTGTGTGTTTGTGTGTGTGTGTGTGTGTGTGCGTGTGTGTTTGGTACACTGTGTTGGAGCTCTCTGTGAGTCAAGCTCTCAAACGCAGGCCTAATTACCCAGCTGCCTTTGCTGGACCTCTGCCCACATCTCCTCAGCACCTCCATTTTTCACCAAACTTCCTCCAGCCTTCTCTCCAGACCCCCCCCCCCCCCCAATACACACCCCCCCCCACCCCTCCTTCTGTCACCGTGACGACGGGCACCATTTTTCATCGCCCAAATTATTTAGCAGAATGATAATTGTTCTAGGCTTTTATGGTGTAGAAAAACATACAAACCAGCTCTGCCTCCAACCATGGACAAGAATGCGCTTGGAAAACATCCGTGAACGAGACTGCAGCTAATAATGTATAACTGCCTGAAGCATTTATGGGTGTGTGTGTGTGTGTGTGTGTGTGTGTGTATGGCAGAACACAACAAGTTATGCTGTGATGAGTATTGGCCAGTGTGTGTGTGTGTGTGTGTGTGTGTGTGTGTGTGTGTGTATGAAAACAAATGATGTCCTTTCAGCACAGAGCCACAGTTCCCACACTACTCAGGCCTCTATTTCCGAATGTGTACACACTGTCTGCTCTGACAACATGCACACACACACACACACACACACTGAAATGATACCACATACAGCATACTATACTAGTAACAGAAACAAATTCCACTGAAAGTATGTTTGAGTGTGTGTGTGTGTGTGTGTGTGTGTGTGAGAGTGTGTGTGAGTGTGTGTGTGTGTGTGTGTGCGCGCGCATGTTTTTGTGTGTGTATGTATGCATGTGTTTGTTTCTTTTTGTGTGTGTATACGTGTGTGTGTGTGTGTGTGTGTGTGTGTGTGTGTGTGTATGTGTGTTTATGTGTGCGTGTGTGTGTGTTTTTGTGTGTGTGTATGCATGTGTGTGTGTCTTTTAGTGTGTGTATGTGTGTGTGTGTGTGTGTGGCGTATGTCCGTGTGTGTCTTATAGCATGTGTGTTTCACCTGTACGGCTGCTCTCCTGTATGTGTCCTTAGATGGCGGGTCAGATTTGCTGATCGTGGAAATATTTTCCCACAGTATCTGTAAAATATGGCAAAACTTTCCTTTAATAATCGTTTCCCATTTCACAAAAACCAATAACTCAAAATCCCCGCTGTCACAAACAAGTTTATTTTGAGTGATTAATTTACCCAAATCATATAAACACAGACATCTCTGCCACTGAGGCGAGACGAGACAATCGTCATGGTTACTGTCAAGTCCAACACCAGAGCTTGTCAAAGTGATCTGGGGAGTGAGATAGTGGTTGCTGTTGTTGTTGTTGTTGTTGTTGTTGTCGTTGTCACGGTTACCTGCAGGTGTAGCGCTCCTTTCCTTTGCGTAGCAGTGATTCGGGCAGAGTGGAGGGCGGAGCTCTGAAGTCAAACATGGAAGGGACTGAACGCATGAGGTCACCAGCGTCTGGTTTCAACGAACCAAACACCTCCAGCTTCTCCGCCATGTTCTCGATGGCAGACATCTGAGAGAGAGAGAGAGAGAGAGAGAGAGAGAGAGAGAGAGTATTAGATGTATATGTAAGTTACTAAATGGTATTTGTTGCATGTACATTTGTAATTATCACTATGGTAATACCTATACATTGGTACATGACGAAGTGGTGACAGCATGGTACTGTGTGTGTGTGTGTGTAAGTATGTATATGGTATAGTTATAGATATACATGCATAGATATGTGGTATAGATGCAATGCATACATAAGCACGAGTAGTAGAGGTTTATTCAACTTTTAATAGAGCATAGACCCAGAATTTAATGTGGGCTCCTCTCTCAAAATATCCATTGGAATGTTCTCAGCTACTTAACTACAGTGGCCACATTCTCCATTTCATTTGCATAAAGTATAATACACATGCATGTTCACACAGACACACACACACGCACACACAAGCACACACACGCACACACAAACGCACAAACTCATCTGCAGATGTATGGGAAACGTGTGTAGAGTGCTGTCCATTTGCTAATGAATGCTAACATTTGCTTACATCAAATATGGTTAAATTCTCTAAGGAGAGGAGAGATGCATTTACTTGTCAGCTGGTGTGTGTGTGTGAGCAGCATGAGACTAGAGAGAGAGAGGGAGTGTGTGTGTGTGTGTGTGTGTGCACATGTGTGTGCGTGTGTGCACGTGTGTGTGTGTGTGTGTGTGTGTGTGTGGCACTGAGAGGAGCTGGAGTGATTCATGTCCACTGTTGGGTTGTAAAGCATTCGGTGTACAATGTGAACAGACAGCACATTCGTCAATATGAAAGATGTTGACATTACTGATCAAGACCCAGACACGGATAATAATGATATTGTGGTGGGGCAGGGTGGGGGGGAGAACAGGCGTGTGGGTGTGTGTTAGGTGGATGGGGGGGGGGTGCATGTACGACGGGGTGGTGTGGGGGGGTGGTGTGGGAGGGTGGGTGGGGGTCCTCCCTGAAGACCAGCAGATCTGTCAGCCGTTCCACCCAATCCAAGACCCTTTTCATATTGGCTCGCAAATTTGCATGATTTTGCGTGTATCGAATTTTCTCTCGGCGTTCTTTTTTTTTTCTCTTATTTCAATATGGTTACAAATCAATCCTGACTCAAGAGAGAAAGACATACAAATGCAAAAAGGCGCACACGCACACACACGCGCACGCACGCGCACACACACACACACACGTACGCAAACGCTCACACCCCAACATCTGTGGCTGTCTACGAGTGTTTAACATTCCACCACATCTTCGCATAGGCTGAAAAAAAAAAAAAAAAGAATTCCATTTCTACGCATGAAAAGAGATACGAGGTAAAAAAAAAAAGATGAAGAGAGGCAGAAACGGAGACAGAGATTTCAAAAGCAGAAAGAAAGATGGAAAGAGGTGAAAAAGAAAAAAAAAAAAACAGAAAGAAAGGAAAATCATAGGTGAAGAGAGGAGAATGAGAGATGGACAGAGGGATGGAGAGGGGGAATCTGATGGATAGGGGAAGACCGCGGGGGTTGGGAAGTGTTTTGATTCGGATTGACAAGCGGGGTGTTAAGTTCCCGGGTCGGAGCGCCGACGTTCCAACTCTGGGAGGATGTGGCGTGTCAGATCCGTTTGATTAGGGATGGGCTGATTCCTCCTCGTAATGTAAAGGAGGAAGAATGGGAGAGAGAGAGAGAGAGAGAGAGAAACAGAGAGAGAGAGAGAGAGAGAGAGAGAGAGAGAGAGAGAGAGAAAGGGAATGTGTGTGAAAGAGAGAGAGAGAAAAGTGTAGGCACAGTGAAGAATATGCCAGCCTGGTACATGTCCATGTCCAGTAGATACTGGCTGCTTGATGGTGCTTGGCTAATGCTAGTTCACTTCCCTCACACACTGAGACCTCACAACTGCACCACACACTGCCAACACTAAAACTAAAACCAGTCAGCCTGACAACACACACACACACGCGCGCGCACACATACACACACACACACACACGCACACACAAAGTAAACCACTTTATAACATGCAACATATGCAATACAACTTTACAATACAAGAGTTGGAAAACTTTCTAAATTGCTATACCCCCTCTCTCATTGTCCTCTCTCTCTCTCTCTGTCCCTCTCTCTCTTTCTTTCTCTCTCTCTCTCTCTCTCTCTTTCTCTTTCTCTCTGGGGGTAAAGGGATGGTGCTTGTTGCTCTAGTGTCTCAGCGGAGGCAGCTGTTGATTAGTTGGCCTCAGATGTCGGAGCAGCTGAGAGGGGCTTCATTAGTCAGATGCATACTCAATTGTTGATCTTATCAGGAAGCAGATGTTTGGGGGAGGAAACCCCACCATCCTCTCGCCCCTTAGCCAGCGTCTGGGGTCCCACAGAGACTATTACCCCCTCACTGAGGCACAACGGTGCCCCTCTCTGCTACCCCCTATACACACACACACACACACACACACACATCTCCCAGTGCTGACTCCTGAAGTAATCACATACTCATACACACAGAATTCTTATCAGACGCAGCCATCAGAACTAACAACTGTTCACCGGCTCACCCCCCCCCCCCCCCCCCCCCATACACACACACAAAAACACACACATTCTCTCTGTCTCTCGCTCTCTCTCTCTCACACACACACACACAAAAACACAGACACACACATAGAGGTCATGTATTCATGAGGGGAAATGGAGGGGAGAAATGAAAAGTTAAAGACTTTAGTTTCATGCCAAGAAAACCTGCATGTTTAAATGATTATGTTGTTGAAAGTGAGTTTAGAGACAAAGCTTCATGCATTGGCATAATTCAAATAAAATACAGAAAAAGCCATGTATTTACACAGTGATGTTTTTTTTTTTTTTTGCGCTGTCAGAAACGATCACGGACCAAAAAAACTGGCCAGTGATCATTTCAGTTTCAAATGTGGCAATCTGATTGGTCAGTCTTATATTATATTGTTTGGGTGATGGTTAGCGTGAAGGGCCCATGCACGGAGATGATGCGTGAGAGCCCAAAAGCGTACAAGGATCCTCAGGGATTCTGTTTGTGTGTGTGTGTGTGTGTGTGTGTGTGTGTGAGAGAGAGAGAGAGAGAGAGAGAGAGAGAGAGATGTGCACACATCATGTTAAGCATGTGTTTAGCATTACATGAAAGCACAGTGAAGGTTGACTTTCACAAGAACTTACCCAGGTTCTCTGATCATGCATGCGAAACTGAGGGCAGGACAGAGGGGAAAAGAGCAAATCAATATGAAGAACCTCATAAATAAACAGTTTCTGGCTGGCTGATGAGAGGATGATGTCAACATGCCAAGTAAGTAAATGACTGAATGGGACTCTCTGGATTTCCATGAAAAAACAACTATTCCCATCATGCATTTCGACTTACATGTTGACCCTTTACTAAAAACATCTGATCTGTAGCTAGTGCTACCATATTAAAACTACAAATCCCACCGTGCATCTGCATTGCCAGTAGTGCTGCAGGTGCTGATTTGTGTGTTCAGTGAGCGTATCATAATAAAGTGGATACTGATAGGACACCTCGTTAGACTCTGTACAGCACATGTGGAAATTATCTATTGCAGAGACAGGGCATAAATCAACCCCAAGAAACAGCCAGTAAAATACAGGCCTGAAATAGCCAATAAAAAGTGGACTGGGGCGGAGAGAGAGAGACAGTGAGAGAGAGAGACAGGGAGAGAGAGAGACAGGGAGAGAGAGAGAGAGAGAGAGAGAGAGAAAAGGAGAGAGAGAAAGAGAGAATGCAGACTCCCGTTTTGTATGCAACAAAAGGAATTTTAAACACATACACCCTTATGTGTGTAAGCACACACAGACAGACACACACACTCTCTCCCTCTCTCCCTCTCTCTCTCTCTCTCTAACAACAGTAAGTATGTAGTATGTATGGATACCACAGTGGACAGCAGACATACATTCTTTCCAGATGCAAAAATGTGCAGGGACAGCACACACACACACACACACACACACACACACACACACACACAGAGCAGTCTAGACACAGGGGCAGAATCTGGTCCTCTTAACAGCGTATCAGTTTTTTAATACCCTAATGAGACACAGACACAGAGGGACGTGTTGTTCTATGCCCTTTAGATCTCTCCCATCTGTGTCTGATCGCTCAACACACACCAAAAAGGCCCCAGTCAGGCAGCCAGAGAACTGGTGCTGACATGTGACTACAGCTCAAACACAGCACAGGCAGAAATGTCGCCAGAACTCATGAAGGAACACATGAGACACCCTGTAAAAGCTGAGCTCAACATTATCTCACTGTGGCACGCTTTCAGCCGCGAGTCCGGAACGGGAGAGACGTCCCCGCGGCCGGAATAGTAGTCGGGGAGGCGCGGAGATCGGATCCAAACGGACGAGTGACATTTAGCTGCGACTCTTTTTGTTTTTTTTTTTTGGTTAAGTGAAGATTGAGACTTAGTCTCAATTTGTTAGGGGGGGGGGGGGGGGTGTCTAGAAGATTCTAGTGAGATTATTGTCAGATTAGTCAAAACTCTTTTTTTTTTTTTTTTTTAAAATTTGGTGCCAATTGAGAAAAAAAAATCTAGTTAACTGTTAAAAGACGGCAAAATAAATTTGTCAGAATTTCATTACCTAGATCGACGTTTAAACGATAAGTGATTGTTGGATTTACCACTATGAATACACGCTGTGGCAAAATGAACATTATGGATTGCAATGTCGACTAGGATGAGAAGAAAAAAAAAAGTGTGGTTTGAGCTGCATTAAAAAACGTCGGGACAACGTTGTGGCGACCTTACCTGTGGATGGAAGAGGAATCCTGGAGCCGGTCGCATGTATTTGTCTTTGAGAGCCTCAAACGGATCGTTCATCTTCCTTTTCTCAACCCTGCTAATATTTCACATCTATCAGTCCTAACACAATACATACAAGGCACATACACATGACCGCAACCAGAATTAACCCTAATGACTCTCTTCTTCTCTCTTGCACGTGTGTGCACTGAGATAAATGTCACGTCATCAAAATAAAATGTGTTGGTGTCACTGGTTGGATGGATTTGTACATAACTTTACCACAGTACGTTATGGTTAAATTTCCTGAGGGCTCAGTATTCTCTGACTATTAATTAGAATGAGTCTATAAAAGAGGACAGGGTTTATAGTTGGTGACTGACAGTACCTGTAAATAGGATCCATGAAGAAGGGGCTGGGCCTTGGGTGCTGGAGGGAGGGGTCTGCTTTGGGAGGCTCCGCCTCCGGAATGTCTTCTCCAAACACGTGGTTCTTTCTTGACTCCTCGCCTCTGGTGCTCCTGTTTCGGTTTCGCCCGCCCATGCTCAGGTCCAACGGCTGGTCCTGATTGGTCGACGTAAGCGAGGCTTCGGGTTTGGATTGGGCAAAGGCCGGGGCTGCGTGTTCTTCCTTGCGTTTGGTGGTCAGATCGAACGGCGACTCCGCGGTCTGACCTTGAGCCCTCTTTGACTCTGCTGAGAGGTTGTCTTGGTCTCTTTTGTGGGCCGCCGGTCTGAGGGGCTCTCTTTCGGGAAAAGGATAAACCGGTGGAGAGAAGGCTGGAAAGAAGGAGAGTGGAAACATGGAAGGGTAAGGCAAGGCCCCCACTTTCTTATCCTGGAGCCCTGCCAAGCCTGTGGAGCCAAAGTACTTCTCGGCAATGGAGGCGATGGCCTTGATGGAGTCGTTAACGGCCCCGGAGACAGCAGTGTGTTCGTCCAGAGGTGGAGGGAAGAGACCCGGGCCAGGGAACTCCTTCAGTCCACTGGTGCTGCTGCTGACAACGGTGGGGCTCTGGGCGGAGTTGGATCCGCTGGACTTCCTCTTGGGCCCTTTCCCGTTTTCCCGAGCCCGTTCCCGATCGCTCTCCAGGTCGCTGTCCAGCTCGGATCCCGACGTGCTCTCCAACTCGCTCCCGCTCGGCGTGCTGACGTCATCGAGGTCGCTGCTTTCCGACTGGTCGCTCAGCTTAACCCCGTGCCTTTGTTTGGAGGAGCCCTCCCTCTGTTGGGTTGCTCCCTCTCCCTCCCTAATTGGTGACTCTTTCCGGAAGGTTTTCAGGAGGTCGTGTGGACCCTGAGTTCCTGGAACCGGAGACAGCAATGGGCTTTTCCTAGGCTCTGAAACAGGGGGACCCTTCACGGGAGATGTGGCCGGAATGAGAGGCGGTCTGTGGTACAGTCCGGACGGGAAAAGCCCGGGGAAGCTGAAGGAAAATGCCGGAGCGGCGGGGAAGGTCAGTCCGCCGTGGTGCCGGTTGGCTCCGAAATAGTCCGCCAGTCCGGCACTGCCATGTCCCATTCCTGCCAGAGTGGACTTGTCCAAGGCGGGGGCACCCGGCAAACCCATGCTCTGGGCAAAGAGCCCCCCTGCGGCGGCGAAATGGTTCTTCCCTTCACAAAAACGGCGATGCTTGTTGAGGGAAGAGGTGGTGCTGAACATCTGACCGCAGTCCTTACATTTGATTTGCGTGCGGCAGTCAGCGTGCATGCGCTTGTGTCTGCACAGGTTGGAGAACTGCGTGTAGGATTTGTGGCAAACCTCACCTGGAGTGTGTGGAAAGGGAAACACACACGCGCAAAACGTGGTTAAAAATGTTAAATCTAATTACGCCGTTCTCAGGTACACACACTCACACACACACACATATACAGACACATAAATAAATACATGCTCCCATGCATGCAAACACACACACACACAGTTGGACATTCATACCGTTTCAAACAGACAGACTCGCATACACACACAAAGACAATTGTACATTCACACTGTCATAAATACACACACACACTCACACACACACACACACACACAGACATATCGTCTGCTCTCCTGGTCATACACACAAAGTCACAGAGACAGCACAATGGCTCTATTTTAGTCGTGAGAAGGAAACAGAGTTGAATGAATCCTATCCTGAAGGTCCGTTCCCATGGACCTGTCCCACGTCCTCTCTGTCACACACTCACACACACACACACGTACAAAGTCACCATCATATAACAATGAGAGAGGCCTCATCAAACACTTCATTGGCGATTAATGTCACTCTATGTGTCCCTGTCAGGATCTCTTCCATAACACTCTCTCTGTGTTCTTAAGACTGTATACACAACCTGTTTTAACACACGCAATGATTCACATTTAGTACGATAAAACCCCCGTCTGGATTACAAATTTAACACCTCACGCGTGAATTTAAGCCTTTGACGAATTACTTTAGAACACAATGATCATGAATCGCATAACAAATCTGGAAGTTTCCAAATTCGTCAGACTAAAATAGTCGAAAATGTTAAAAGGTCAGTCAGACGTCTGATGGTTAATCCATGTTAAGGACAAAAGCTGTACAACGTGTAGTGTGAGAGGGGATGTAGTGTATGTTCTAGTCTCAACAATATTTATCAATACACACCCCGCTCACCCCTGATCAAAAGACACAACATGTAAATATTAGTCTGCTCTGACCGTGTCTTTGCTTCACTTCCCTCGTGGCCATACGTTTCTCATTCTCTCCCTCCCTCTCTCTCTCTCTCTCTTTCTCTCTCTCTATCTCTCTCTCTGTCTCTCTGACTTACACACAGGTGTGAAGTCTGGGCTGTTTATGCGTATGTGTGTGTGCGTGTGTGAGTGTGTGTGTGTGTGTGTGTGTGTGTGTGTGAGGGGAGGAGAAGTGCGGCTCACTCGAGTTTTGTCAGTTCTTCGTAAACTGTAACTAAATATTATAAACACATTCCTGAGTGCTGTGCATCAAGTACTTCAATGAATTATCAGGGGATCTGCTGGCTATGTGTTTGTGTGCATAGAGATACAGAGGAGGAGAGAGAGAGAGACAGAGAGAGAGAGAGAGAGAGAGAGAGAGACAGACATGGTGTGTTTATGTGTTTGAGTGACAGACAGTGAAAAACTGAGAAAGAAAGAGAGATAAAGGCAAACAGGGAGAGAGAGAGAGTCTGTGCATCTGTCAGTTTGACTACTTTGGTTATCTCAGTGTCGTGAGGTATATATTGACGCATGATATACAGCAATCAAAGACACACAGACACACACACACACACACACATACACACACACTGACAGCTAAGGTTCTTCTGTCTGGCATGTGGTCATTAGTTGTTGTTAGTTCGGTCTGTGTTGTACTGTTTGCTGCAGATAGAGTTGTGTTTAGAACGAAGAGAGGGCAACATGTGGAGATTATTACTCAGGAATGGGGTCTGTTAGACAGCTACGGTGTGTGTGTGTGTGTGTGTGTGTGTTGGTCAGGGGCAACA
>NC_044500.1:9685540-9698040 GCF_902362185.1 Chanos chanos | reverse complement strand
ACGAGGCTCCTTTCTCGGGCCTGCGGAGAGGAATCTTCCCCCTAGCGGACACAGGGGAAAGAAAGAACCAGAGCTGTCTGGAAAGGAAGAGGAGCAGGGAGCTGCCAATGACCAGACTGTGGGGACTAGGGAGGGGAGGGCGGGGGAAGGTGGGGGGGTGGGGGTTTAGTTGGGCATCACACTGGGCACATCCTGGGCCATGGCCTGGTATAGTCTTGCCAAGGGGAGGGTGCCAATAAACGGTGAGTCTTTTCAGCTGTAGCCTGAATGCATGCGTACGGACTAGCACACACTGAGTCAAGTGCTGCATGCTAATTTTGAGCGAACTGTTACCACAACGGAGTATTTAAACAATCTGTGTGTGTGTGTGTGTGTGTGTCCATGCAGAGTTAAGAGGCTCCGCTATAAACTCATAAACACACAGTGGCTTAGAATAACAGAGAGATAGCAAAGAGGTGTTTGAGTTCAGCGTAAACACACACAAGCTCTCTCTCTCTCTCGCACACACAGAGACTTGAATTTAACTCTGCGCACTTAGACACACCCAAACACACTTAAACAGGGGAAGGAACGACACACATCCTTGACCTCTAATCCAGTCAGAGAGGACAAAATAATCATATTACGTTTTATAGCTTCACGTTTATCACCTGCAAAACGCCACAGAGGTTTCAGTGCTCTCTCTCTCTCTCTCTCTCGCTCTCTCTCTCTCTCTCACACACACACACACACACAGACATACACACACACACATACACACACACTTGACTTTGAGAGGCCAAAATGAATTAAGAGGCATTTATCTGTAGAGTTTGGTTACCTTGACTTCAATGCTCATGAGAGCAAACAGAACCAAGCTTTCCTTTGTCACACCCTCTCTCTCTCTCTCTCTCTCTCTCTCTGTCTCTCTCTCTCTCTCTCTCTCTCTTGCTCTCTCTCTCTCTTGCTCTCTCTCTCTCTCTTGCTCTCTCTCTCTTGCTCTCTCTCTCTCTCTTTCTCTCTCGCTCTCTCTGGTGTCCTTCCCTTATTAGGGGTCATTTCAGCAGGTAATACACTCACACATTCCAGCACAAACAGTTCTGCTCTATTGTGTGAGGCTGAGAGGCGGATGTAGCTGGCCCTGATTCTCTGATAAACACGGCCATTATCCGTTTTCATTCAGACCTATAGGAATGAATAACAAAACTCGGACGAGCACCTACGTCTCCCTGCTAATTCCACCGCCGCTCCGACCGGGTGATAAGATAGGCCTGCGTTTGATGTCTGATTTGACACGCGGGATTTAGAGAGATATTTAGAAACACTTAATGGAGTTTCGCCATCTATTAACAATGATTACTGAAAGCGATATGCTTGTTTTTTTGGGGGGGGGTTTTAGTTCAGTGAGTTTCCCAGGGAGTATCATTTTTCATGTCTTAATGTTGATGTTACTGTTAATGTTAATGTTAATGTTAAAGCTAATGTCTGTTTGCCCTTTTATGGGTTTAACGCCAAACGCTGGTACTATTGGACCGTACGTGTATCTGATTTGTCCTTTGTAATGCGGCCCAGTCTGGTTCTGATAATTGTGAAATGAAGCAGAGTCTGTTCTGGGAGAGAGTCAGTCTGGGGGAGAAAAGCCAAGCGGCCACTAATGAGACGGCACCATCCGCTAACTCACCGCACCGAAGTCTTAGTCACCCATTCACACATGACTTGGAATTCACTTGTGGGAAGAAGATTTAGTTTAGTCAGCCTAATCTCAGACCAGTAATCTAGTCAGTTTGAGCTGGGGTCAGTTAGTCAGTTTTTTTTGCTTTTTGTTTTTTTTTCACCGAGACTTAAACTGGTCATATGAAGTACTAAGACATGTGAGTCACATTTTTTGGAGAGTCTTAACACACACACACACACACAGACACACACACACACACACACATGCAAAAAAAAAGCTATGTATAATCACAACATTTCAATGTTATGGTTTTGTAAGTATTGTACGTCCATCTATGCAGAGACCTGCAGACAAACCCACACATTACGGAAGAGAAAAGAAAGAGAAGAGATTCTTCTGTAAGCTATTTTTGTAAAAACATAGGGGTTTGCGGAAATCATGAAAAGTGTGTTTAGTTCACTGTTGTGACAAAGTGTCATATTTTAACAATGACCTTATCAGAACATCATCATTTTGACGAGATCAACTTGTCTGAATCTCTCTCACAAACACACACACACTCTCACAAACACATGTTTATACAGCAGATAAGAAGGGTAACATACATTGTAACACACATACATTAACATCCATATTAACTTCACTCATAGAAACTAATGGCTGTATTTCTGGAATGTGAAGGTTTGTATGTATTCTCACGGTTAAATAATTCTTACCTGATAATGACATCCTCTAATTAGGGTATATTTACAAATTAACTTCAGTTGTACATTGTGGAAGTATAAACTATTTACAGTGCATGTGCACAGTTAGGCAATGAGCAATTACTCATTCGTAATGACTTTGTAATGAATTCGTATAGTGGTAATAATTTATTTCTATATACAGATGTCATAGCTGTATGTGTGGACAATGTGCAAATGCACTATTATCACAGGCATCCAATAAAAATCAAACCAATTGTTCATTCATGCCACAGCGATAAAAATCTGAGTGGTACAAATTTACTCCACTCATGAACAATATTGTAATAAATGTTGGTTTAATTTTGACGTTATAATTCAGAGCTGGTATCCTAAGCTTTGTGAAGCGTTGTCATTTTCACCAGCATTTATTAATCTTTCTTTCTATTTCTTTTTTTGTTTCAGCAGGATAGAATGCTCAGTGCAGTCCAAAATATTTGTGGGTTGATACAAACAATATGCTACAAGCAAGAGGCAAAAGGCTTTTCTCTCAGTACAATGAAGAGGTAAGGGGTTGTGGTTTGATGTTGTGTGTGTGTGTGTGTGTGTGTGTGTGTGTGTGTGTGTGTGTGTGTGTGTGTGTGTGTGTGTGAGGTAGACGTGGTCTTTCTACTTATGAAGACTAAATAAGGGGAGGCCTACAGCAGCGTCATTGTGACTGCCCATCCGGTAAAGAACAGCGGGATCTTTTCTCTCTCTTTATCTTCTAGGTGAAAGAATGAACATTTAATCATTCCTCACATTTCTCAGAGTTTACAGTGTGTAACAGGTACAAAGTGTGTGTTGATATCAATATGCCTGACTGAGCATGTGTGACTGTGTGTGTGTTTGAATGTGTGTGTGTGTGTGTGTGTGTGTGTGTGTGTGTGATCTGGGCCTGTGATCCTTCACGGTGCAGCCAAGATACAATAACGGAGAAACAAAACCACACACGTACTCACACACACACACACACACACACACACACAAATACAAACCAATCAAGGATGGCAAGAAGAAAAGGAAGAGTCAGAGAGAGTTTGTAAGAGTTTGTGCATATATTTGTGTGTGTGTGTGAGAGAGAGAGAGAGAGAGAGAGAGAGAATACCCAGAGGTTATCTGTGCGGCAGATCAAAAACAACACTTTTAAAGGCTGCGGCTGTGATGGGGGGGGGGGGGGGGGGGGGGGGGGGGGGGCGATGCGGGCAGAAGCACACGCCTGCATGTGTGTGTTCCTCTCCTACCTGCTCATGTATCTGACAGGCTCTCAGGTTGTGCTGCAGCTCGGACCCACAGATCTGGACGTGTCTCAGCCAGCTCCCGCTATCGCACTCACGGCCATCCAAAGCCAACTTCTCCTGCCCCACCTCCTCCAATACCTGCAGAGAGAGGGAGAGAGTGAGAGAGAGAGAGAGAGGGAGAGAGGGAGAGAGAGAGAGAGAGAGAGAGAGAGAGAGAGAGAGATAGGGTGAGAGAGAGAGATCACACGATGATTACTATCTGTGCAGGTTAATGTGAACTGACAGAGTGAATCCTATACCACCCACTGAGATTTGAGGCAACGCTGCTGCAAACTCCAGCAAGTAAAGCCAATGCAGATATGTAAATACACCCACACAAAATGGTAACACACACACACACACACACACACAGGCGCATACAAACACGTACAGACACACACATACACACACACACACACACACACACACATTTCCAAACTCCCCAGTTTATGCTGACACGTTGGAGCTCACTCAAATACATGAGATAATCTATCAAAAAATTTGAACTCAAATTATGAAAAATCCATGTTTTTATGTTTGAGAAAAACAGATGTAATCTTAAACTTGATAATATTATGATTTAAATAATATCCTAAAATACTTTTTGTGCATATTTTTTTATATATATTTTTATGTGTTGTCTCACAGCTTGTGTGATTTTGTGTTATTATTGTTATGTAAAGTATAAAATCTAATACATTTTCAAAACAGTTACTATTAACATCAATGAATTATCCATTTCATTTTGCATGAACTTACACATCGTTGTAATACTGACCTAAGAACTCTATAAAATATAACACAAATAGGCTACAAAAGGGCGCTAGTCATGTTTTAAACCCCGCAGAATTGTCCTTTTGAATATTTTATTTCAGTAGCAAATGATTAGGATAAACAGAGAAATTGGGGCCGTGAAATAAACATACAATATTTAATCAAGCATTAAATAAATGAGGAGTGGGTTTAAGTGAAAGCAGCTCTTGTATGGTATAGGACATCCGAGTGGATGTTTGAAAATGCCTCCCTAAAAAAGTTTTCATCGCGAACTGAGATTACACAAAAGCGTCTTATCTGAGCTAAGTCTACAGGCCAGAATGAGCCGTTTATCTAACCCCGAAGAGCTCAACAACATGCAAATAAACTCGGTCTCCCTCACCAACACAATCCAAGCTTAAAAGGAGAGGGGGAAACGGCGTGTGGTAACTATTGCTTTTCAGCTACGTTTCGGACTTGTCCTTAATGTCAGTCTCCGCATTTACGTAAGCTATTATCTAAACTAAATGAACCGCGTAAGGCCTTCCACCGTAGCCTGCTACCGCAACCCTCAAAATACAACACACTGCTAAAAAAAAAAAAAAAGGAAAAAAAAAAGAAAAAAAAAAAGAAAAAAGAAAAAAAAGTGAGAAAGAAAAACCTTCCTGACTGGTACGTTTCAACCAACACACATCTATATTTTTGTGTTTAGGAGTATGATTTTTAAACATCATTTTTAAATGAATAAAATCTTAATAACTGAATAAAGTTCCTTAGAACTACATAAAACAAATAATCGAATAAACAACAATCCAGTAAACTGTCATAAAAAATCCATTAATATTTACTGAGGAATAAACAATTTTAAGAAATAACAGGGTTGAACATCGAAGCACTTATTCACAAAAATACGTGTGCTACGTCAGTATATAGTTTTTCTTTATTTAGTAGAAAAATATACAAAATTACTGAGGGAAGATTTTGAATCAGTAGTATTTGATGGGGAAATTGCAACGAATGAGCACATCACATGTGTTTCACTGGTACTGTACGACCACGCGACTAAAAAGTACACTATTTGCATAGCTTTAGTGTGTACGAGATGAATATTTGCTTCCTTTTCTCTCTCTCACGAATTAAATAAAAATATTTTACCACTTTGAATGGGCTACATCGTAACAGCTAAGCGCTTTATCGCGGACAGAAACAAAGATAGAAAAGGGACACAGACAATATAAAACGGACCGAAACACCAGAGCAAACGGACATCAGAGTAAAATACAGAAATCCCAAACTGAAATTGATTTGGAAGATATTATTTAAGTATTGGTCTAGCCATATCTTTGTGCAGGCTACGTCTCTTCGTTTTGATAAAATTATATGAGTTCACAGGCGAAGAATGAATAGACTATTATTCTATCATTAGGCAGTTAGATGTCAGAGTGTACGTTTGATCATAAAACGGACTTACCGCTACTCAACGCGAAAACGTCTTTGCACAAGACTCGGTAAAACACACTTGAGAAGACTTTAAAAAAATCCAACGGCCCGTTGTGAACCTATACTCTTAAATTTTCACAACAACACGGCACGCTCAAAGAACGGAATCGTGTTGCTTGTTTTGTTCCATGAGTCCAGTCTTTCATGTTCTGTGAAATATCACAGTGACAACCATTCCTGGACTTCACCGTGAATCACTCGTTCCTCGCGCCGCACTCTCGTGCTTGTTGTCAAGCGGACACTATACGCCGGATACCGCTGTGTCAGTTCAAACTTCGACCAACTTCAGTCTCGTGAGCCCGTCAGCAAGCAGACTGTTCCTCCACTACCCACCGGACAAATCCCCCTTCCAATTCCACGCACCTGGGGGAGTCCGTTCGTCCTACTGCCTCCGCGGAGAGAGTGGATTAAAAGTTTCTTTTTCTTTCTTTCGTTCCGTTCTTCTACTTTCCTTCTCTCTCCGTGCGAGATAGTGAATGAGAGAAGGAGAGGGATGGTAGGGATAGCCCACCTATTTACACGTCCCGCACGTGTGATGTGCGTGTGTGTCAAGTCTTTGTATGAGGGTGTGTTGTCTGAGGCACTGTCTCGTTAAAAGTGAATCGTCTTTATTCTAGCGCTGTCCCATGCGGGGGAGATGCGCTTCCCTACTGAAGGAGGACTATCTCTCCTGTCCACCAGTCGGAAGTTGCGCTTGGGCTCCCCGCAGTAAATTTTAAAGTGACAGCAGAGCGCGGTAGGAGAGGCGAGGTCAGCGCGAGGTCGGGACGGGGCTTCTCTTGGATTCACTACAAAACGCACCCTGCCCAAATTTCCCCTGCTTTGATGAACCTATCCAGCAATCATGCGATCAGGCGTTTTTTTTTCTTTTTACATGTTTTCAGCCCCTCCAGGGAAGGTGCAGAGGGGTTCAAGTGGGTGATGGACTCTCGCACGAGTCTGAGGCAGAGGAGAAACATTTTTTTGGGAGATGGTGATGGTACACATTTTGAAAAAAAAAAAAATTGTTTGGAAAAAGTAGAGATGGAGAACTGGCGCCTAAATTTCTTGGGTAATCTGTGATATATTCACATTGTTTTACTTTTCCGTTTTCAAACGTTTCAATTCCAGGGTGAACAAAAATTTAACTTACTCACATTACACCTGCTGCAAGATGCAGCGTCCAAAACCCCGGAGCACGGGACACAGGTGAAGCAAAACAAATCCTCAATCAACCCTACCCACACGAGCACGCGCACACACACACACACACACACACACACACACACACACACACACACACACACACACACTTCTCATAATTTTGCATAAAATATATTCCTATGACTCCAATCATTCAAACCACATTCAAGTTGTCTCTAAAGAGACATAAAAATATTCAAAATCGGGGAATAGGATCATATTTAATACCAACCCCTAAATTATGTTTAATATATTTCAATAAATATGATTCAAACCCTCCTAAAATGCCAGAGCAACAAAGTGTGTTTGGCCATATCGTAAAAGACACACGCACTGAAGTGTGAACAGAAAATGTTGGACGAGTTTTCAAAAAGCTCTGCTCTGAGACGGTTGGTATTTAGTAAGCAGGACAGACCGCAGACTTTTTCTCTCCCTTTCTGTCCACTGGTCAGATCAGGCGCAGCGGCAACGACGGGGCCTAATACGGACTGATGATGATTAATCTGTCTCCGCGGCCGCTATCTGTGACATTGAACTTGGGGTTCAGATAATGTCCATTGTTTTATGAAATCGCGGAGCAGAAGCGGAGGAAGGACAGGAAAAATCATGTGTAAATAAGGCGGCTCTCGCAAGAGATTCCCATACACCGAGCTGCTTGAGAACCGCAGAGAGACCCCGGTTCGCCGCGCATCGATTTCCTGCCATTCCTCGACTTGTCCATTGTTGGAAGCCTTTTTAATTTAGCCATAAATTGGGAAAGCTCAAGCTATGAGCTGTTCTATTTTCTCCCTGTCAGGATGAGGGATTTGTTTTATGATGCATTGTGTATTAAATACAAGTAATCTGGGAAAGTGATTGCTTGGCCGCGCCGAGGTCTGATGGAGGTTTGTGATAGAGGCTCCTCGGCTGGCTCTTTCTGAAAAGGAGGAAACGTTGGCGGATAAACAGAAGGGCTTAGAGGTATCTGTACCAGGCCGGGGTAAAAAGGGGTAAAAACGACAGGACCTGGTGTTGTAGTACCAAGACGATACTGTGACCTGCAGTTAACGGCACTCTCAGTAGATGGCGTTGTGAGCTGACCAAAAACTTTCTTTTTTTTCTGTCGGAGAGTGGTTGCAAATTTTAACACGTTCTTTAATTCCATAAAACAGAAATCCTAAGAGATGTTCAAGTGGTGAAGAATATTTAATTTGTTCGATTCGATGATATTTATTGAGTTGCGAGGCAACTATTTACATACTGAACGAATCCCACGGTCCCAGTTTCTCTCCACCAAAGCGCATCAGTCAAGCTTTGAGACCCAGAGGTACTGAAACGAGTGTCGTTTCTTTTCACGTCTGCGAAATTGCTGCACACAGCGTCGTCTACATTAAGGTGTCAAATTGCTCGATGGAACATGAAAGATTTAGTTGCATAGCCCTGAATAGAAAAATCACCCGAACGACCTACAATGCAATGCACAGCAATACAATGAGAGAACAACGTTAAAGCGAATTAAAACTGGCGTTATTGTGCGTTTACACAAACACACACAAGCACAAAAAAAAATCAATTTTGTTAAACGAGCGTGTGTTTATTTCAATAACTAATAAACTAATTTGTCTGTAGAGTATTTCAGACAGTTTAATGGCGCTTTGTTCAATGGTTTGCGTTACCTAGGAATTCTTCATGACATAGGAACGTGTGGTAAGTAAGCTAAGTAACATATGAAACTGTTTATGAACACATTAAATAGAATGGACACTCGCACACACACATATCCACACACCTACACACGCACACACAACCTCCCTCATATAATTATAGGAAGCTTCATAAAATGTTTTTGAACTTGGATGTCGAAGCAGTTTCAAATTCCGCACAGGATATCGTCCTTAACTGGATATTTTAATCGTTTGTTTAAGTATGTCAGGTAAATGTCCGTTAGTTGTCGTCTCTTGACCGAAAAAAATTACATGCATTCACATTTGAATTCAAACGTCAGCCATAGACAGAGCATCAGTTTTAAGAGTTTTCCCTTGTTTTACATCCCAGTACCTTTCGCAGCCAACAGTGAGCTTCTCTGCCTTTTGAAACCGTGGACAGTTTGATTTGTTTATTTGCAGTGGACTTGTGAGAGAGTGAGTGCATTAAACCGTTAGAGTAAGCGCTACGAGAAAAGGGGAATCCCAGATGGGCGCGAACTGACGCCGGGAAGGAGCTACTCCCTGCGGCCTCAGGGCCGGCCCCCGAGCCGTTCTCTAATGGAAACACTGTGTATGAGGTGCATTCCAGCACATCCTAACGGGAAAAGGGGGGGAAGAAAAAGAAAATATCGCAGCCAAATCCACATGAAATAGTTCGGCCATTCATCGAGAGAGACCTCCCATTGACAGGAGCGAAAAGCTGCATTAAGCTTCCACCGCGCCTCCCTATAGACTCCATTCCGCAGTCAGCTATTAAGTTAAAGTGCGTAGCCGGCTGAATCAAGAGGCAGACTGAAAAACTCATTTCATTAGAAAAAAAAATCAAACGAATTTAGAGAAAATAATGCTTATCTCCTCATTCCAATTTTATAAACTTTGGTTTTCTTTTTTTTTTTAATGTTAAGATTGTTATATTCATAATTCAAGTTAATATTCATCCAAGAACAAAACATTAGCAGTTAATGATGTCGTTAGATTTATTTTGGACGACAACTTTTCTTTCAGCCATTTGAAATCATGTGGAAATACATAAAGCAATACGGAATTTCGCCAGTAACGTAAAAATAATACAACTAATAATTAAACATGACTACTACAATTTATCCTAATACTCATTCATTTTACAAATAGAGATCAAAACACCCCAACATATAAACGAAATTAAATGAAATTAACGAAAAACAACTTAATATAACCTAGGCTACCAGCCGCTGGGACGTAATTTGACGGCACTTATGTCGTTATTGGGGAAAAAACCTGTGCTTGTAGATTCAAAAGCTGGCAAAGATTTCTAGTCGGTTGTTCCTTGACAACACGTCACAAAAGACTGAAGGACATTGTTAGCCTCATGCTGGCATTGTTGGGTCCACGATTCTTTTAAAGTGTGTGTATATATGTACGAGGAAGGTCCTTTTTTAAGTTATACTTTTTTCTCTACCCTGTACCCCCAAATAGCAAAGTTTTGGGGACTCTGTATCCTTCTCTTTCCAAGCCAGCAAATTACCATTAAAGGAGAGTAGAGGAAATGAAAGAGGAAAATGTAAATAAAAAATTTCCTCGGATCTGGAAGTGGGCCCGTAGCGCGCGTGTTAATCTCCACCTCAGTAATTTGGTTCTCCGGGAGAGGTACCGCATCCCCACTGCTGCGCTCGGCGCGTCATAAATCACAGCTTTATGTGGACGGGGTCAGCGCGCCCCCGCCCTCTCTTCTTTTTGCGCGGCCTCAGCTCTGCCCAGCGCGCCCCCGCCGTGTTTACCCTCTCACCCGAAAACCAGATCGGCTCGCTCCTAATTACTTTAGATTATTTTCATTCGCCGGGGTCAGCAAGACTGAGAGAGGGAGAGGGAGAAAGTGGGAGAGGGAGAGAGAGAGAGAGAGAGAGAGAGAGAGAGAGAGGTAAAGAGAGAGGAAAAGAGAGAAAGAGAGAATGAGATTCTGCTCCTTGTTTGAGAAGTGAGTCCTTTGCGTTTTGGGTGAATTAGTACCCCATCATTGTGCCTCTGTCTAGGCTGTCTTACCCGCCGCGTCCCCCAAAGGCTCTGGGCCCTGCCAGCGTGACACAGGGTCCATGTTTCATCCAGACAGCACACCAGCTTACACACACACACACACACACACACACACCGGGGGAGAGAAACAGAAATACAGCCAACGGAAAACAAGATGAAGTTGGCAGATTTCCAAAAAAGAAAAAAAAAAGTGCCTACAGTTTGTGACAAAAATACAATGAAAAACGAAAGCCTAATAACTTTTTCAACGACTCAATACATTTTTAACTATGAAAAATCTTTAAACGTTTAAACAGAGACTCCCTTTCATTCACTCGTAATGACAAAACTGACAGCAAATTTTTAATGCGGTATGTTTTTGCGTTACGGATCAAAACATTATCTCCTTATTTGAGCACGCTTGAAAGCGATCGCCGAGATGTTTACAGACACATTTTTGGAAAGGACGCAGAGTGAGGGTAAAATATGAAAGAGATAGATTGTGCTTTTGGGCCAACATGAAGCTAATTGCTATGACAGCAGGAATGACGGGGCATGATTTGGGCACAATAATACTTCATGGGCTGCGTACTGACGTACAATGTGCTATTCAAACTGTGAGACTTATATAGGGGCCTTGGGGGACATGGTCTGACACACACACACACACACACACACAGGTGGGAAGTGCTTGAAGAGTATATTCATACTGTTCACGCTGGGATTTCTTGGGTAGTGGGGTCCGTCCTGACGTGTGGCCCCAGACCCTTGGGCTGAGTCAGCCTGCAGAATGTCCCACTGAGGGGTGATGGAGGTGGTGGTGTTAGGCAGGTGGGGGTGGGGGGGTTAACTACAGCAGGGAGAAGGACATTACTGACTGTCGTAACCACGTATACCTCTGCTGCCACTGCAGCACACACACACACACACACACACACACACACACACAGAGGCTGTACTGTATGTGGACTGCAGGGTGTGATAAAGTGTACACTGGTGTCAGAGGTAACGCTTTTTTTAACATAAATTTACCAGTCAGGAGGAGGCAGAGGAGGAGGTTGGGGGGGGGGGGTGGAGAGTGGAGAACACCATGACGGAAAACTTCAACAAGCCTCTCGCTCTCTCTCTGTCTCTCTCTCTCTCTCTGTCTCTCTCTCTCTCTGTCTGTCTCTCTCTCTCTCTCTCTCTCTCTCTCTGTCTCTCTCTCTGTCTAACTCTCTCTCTCTGTCTGTCTCTCTGTCTCTCTCTCTGTCTGTCTCTCTCTCTCTCTCTCTGTCTGTCTCTCTGTCTCTGTCTCTCTCTTCACATTAACATTTACATTTATTCAGTTAGCAGACACTTTTATCCAAAGCGAACACACACACACTCTCTCTTTCTCTCTTGCTGATTTTGTCTTTCTCTCTCTCTCCTGTCTCTCTCCCGTCTCTCTCCCATACACAGTCTTCCTCTCACACAAAAGCATCCTTGTTTTCTCTTTTTCTCATCTCACAAATGCACACTCTCTCTGTCTTTCATTCTCTAATAAACATACTCACACAGAAGTACACACACACACACACACACACACAAAACTTCACTTTAAGAAACGGATAGGAGGTGAGTGTGTGTGTGTGTGTGAGAGAGAGTGTGTGTGTATGTGTGTGAGTGTGTGTGTGTATGGGGTGGAGGGTGTAATTAGGGCATGTTGTGGGATACTGCAGGAAGAACAAATTGCCTGTTAAACACTGGTAGATAT
>NC_044500.1:9673040-9675540 GCF_902362185.1 Chanos chanos | reverse complement strand
TTTTAATAAACCTTTCTAATCTCATCTGAAATTAGTTCTGATTAGATTATTTTATTATATTCTTTATTAGTCGGATTACATCATGTTAGTTGTCTTGTTTCCTTCCATTTTTAACTTTTTTCCCTGTCGTTTTCGAGAAAAACTGTCTTGTGCCCAACTGTCGTCTTGTGCCAGGAACTTGTAATAAAAGTGAGTCTGGTATTACACTAGCTTTCTTAATGAAGTTTTTTTTTTTCTGGTAACAAACTTGCTTTGTTAAACTGATTGGAATTGTTTCAGTCATTGTTAAAATGACTGAGAGAAGAAAGAGCACACACACTCTCTCTCACACACACACACACACACACACACACACACTCACACACACACACACACACACACACACACACGTTTCTAGCCACCTCTCCTCTTGTAGACCTCAGTATTACCTGAACAATGTCTGATTTGCTGGTGTAGAAAACAGCAGAGAAGCCCACAAAAGGAAGAGAGATAAGATTACTGACTGACAATAGAGACCTATATATACAGGTGTTCAATTCAGAACACACACACACACACACACACAGGATATATGTGCATGTTGTATCGTAACACCATTGAATCTTGACAGCTCCTCTTTTGCACTCTGTCTCTTTCTGTGGGAACATGTAGTGTTTTTGTGTGTGTGTGTGTGTGTGTGTGTGTGTGTGTGTGTGGTTGTGTGTGTGTGCGTGTGTGTGTGTGTGTGTTTTTGTGTGTGAACTTGTGTGTGTATTTGAAGGGTGCGACTGACCGGGCACAAGACATCTTATGAACACAAAAATACAAAGAAAACTCACACAGACACACACACACACAGACACACACACAGACACACACACACACACACACACACACACATTACATGTTCCCAGCTGCTATCTCACATCACTTCACGCAGCTCTGCGTCTTCACAACAATCACTCTCCTTTTCTCTCTCTTCCTCTCCATCTCTTTACTTTTCATGACTCACTCCCTCTCCCACTCTCTCTCTCTCTCTCCCACTCTCTCTCTCTCTCTCTCTCTCTCTCCCTCTCTCTCTCTCCCTCTCTTTCTCCTTTTCAATGGTATCTAAGGAAGAGTGGAAACAAAAGAGGCTGCCAGCTGCCCATGAAGTAATGCCAGCCCCCCCCTCCCTTACCCCCCCAAACTGTTCTCAACAAGTCCCTCACCTTACTCACACATACCTTCATATCCCTCTCTTTCTGTCTTTCTTTCTTTTTGTATACGGCAACATGATTTTTCTTTCATTTGTGATTTGTGTTCTGTTCTGTTGTCTTAACACCATTTTACACAGTCTAACACTCTCTCTCTCTCTCTCTCTGTCTTTCTCTCTTCTCTCTCTCTCGTCTCTGTTTCTGTCTCTTCTCTCTCTCTCTCTCTCTCTCTCTCTCTCTCTCTCTCTCTGTCAGTGTTTTCTTTTTCATCTCTGTTTGTCACTGTCTATCTTCCCCTCACTGCTCTGATCCTGACCATTTCTTTGGACCGTCACCATCCATCCATCTTTTTCTCTGTCTCTTTTTTTGTCTCTTGCTCTCCCATTATTCTCTCCATCTCTTTAGGCACTCTTCCTCTATCATCTCTGATACACTCCATCCATCTCTGCCACAAAGATCACTATGTCAACAGGTCAACTCTGCTGAGACCTGACATGGCTCTCTCTCGCTCTCCCTCTCTTTGTGTGTGTGTGTGTGTGTGTGTGTGCGTGTGTGTGAGAGTGTGTCGTCCAGTGGTCTTCTAACCAACGAAGCTCCCAGTGGCAGATGTAAACCGCTTCAGATGCTGTTTTGTTGAGCGGAACTTTCTGGATTGTTGTGGGTGTGCGAGCATGTGCATGTGTGTGTGCATAAAAGTGAGTGTGTGTGTGTGTGTGTGTGTGCGCGTGTGTGTGTGTTTCTAAGAATTGAGCCTAAACTGGCGGTTCTTAGAGGAAACTTAAACCCATATATAAGATGATTCTCTTTTCTCATGCTCCACTCACATAGAACTTTCCATGCTTTCCCTAAACACACACACACACACATGCGCGCGCACACACACATACACGCACACACGCACGCACACACACGCACACACACATACAAACACACATACACACACACACACACACACACACGCACATACAAACACACACACACACACACGCACGCACACACACATACACGCACACACGCACACACGCACGCACACATGCACACACACATACAAACACACATACACACACGTGCGCACGCTCGCACGCACTCACACACACACGCACACACGCACACATGCGCACACACACACACACGCACGCACACACACGTACATCTACAAATCCGCACACACAACTGCAGGCACGTACAACTCTTTTCAGCCCTGTTCTTTTTCTCTCCAGCGCGCTCTCACACCTGTTTTCCCCATGACTAAACCTCTATCTGTCTATCTCAGCTCTCCGGGTGTCAACGTCAGCGAATCATCAACCAAATATTGTCTCAGTATT
>NC_044500.1:9650540-9665540 GCF_902362185.1 Chanos chanos | reverse complement strand
ACATGCACACACGCACACATGCATATAACACGCATGGACACACACACACACACACACCAGCTCCAGACAAAGAGTGTTGTGTGTTGCCTTGTGTCTGGCAGGCGTCTGTGGAGCTGATAACAGAGAGAGGTTATACACTGTGTCTATACATGACACTACAGACCATCTGACTTTCCCAAAACCCAACTCTTCCCCAGTATACACCCCCAGAACCCCCAATGTCCCATAGAGGGGATACAGCGCCAGCCTGGCGCCGCAGCATGTGTGTGTGTGTGTGTGTGTGTGCGTGTGTGCGTGTGTGTGTGTGTGTGTGTGTGTGTATGTGTGAGTGCGTGCGCGCACTTGTGTCTGTGCGTGATGACCATGGTGTGAGAGGGCTTCACTACCCCCCTAAAGCGGCCAGCAGAAAAAACAAACACACAGAAACCAGAGTGTGAACACATTTTCAAACACACACACGTGCACACACACACACACACACACACACAGAGGCCACTGTGTTGGATGCTCAGCAGGGAATTGCAGAATTTGGCCTGACTGATCCTTCCACAGCCTTCAAGAGGGTTATCTGCTCTTAACACTATCATTCATCATCATACACTCTCTCTCTCTCTCTCTCTCTCTCTCTCTCTCTCTCACACACACACACACACACACACACACTCTCTCTCTCCCTCTCTCTCTCTCTCTCACACACACTCTCTCTCTCTTCCTCTCTCTCTCTCTCTCTCTCTCTCTCTCACACACACACACACACACACACTCTCTCTCTCTCTCTCTCTCTCTCTCACACACACACACACACACACTCATTCTCCCTCCCTCTCTCTCACACACACACACACACACACACATAATGACATTTTCATGTAAAGGTATCTGAACATTAAAATGCCTATAGCTATGGAACAGTACCTACATTCTGTTCAGACTGAGTGGTGGAAATGTGTAATAATGGACAATATAAATGTGGTTATAATAAGTGAACTGAAGCACAAACATCTCTGTAATTCTTTACTTCATTCAAAATCAGACGGTGATATTTTGTTTCTACAGCACAAGCATTCAGAGAGGAAATGAGGAAATATCACTGTTCTTACACAAACATATGAAAACATAGACACAGATACAGATACTCTCTTTCTCTTTCTCTCTCTCTCTCTCTCTCTCTCTCTCTCTCTCTCTTTCTGTCTGTCTATTTGCCCTCTGGTTCTCTGAAGCCCAAAATCCCTGAAGTGTGGAGAAATGTAACACCAGGCCTCACACCCCACTGTCACACACACACACACACACACACACACACACACACACACATGAACCGTTTCAGGCAATTAACCCCAGGATTTCAGTGATCCAGAAACACACACGGTTTCATTAAGGAGGAACAAACTCATTCAAAAATGTGAAGGCACAGCCAGGTCATCAAATATCACTCTTTAACAAGCTCCGCAGAACAGAGAGACAAATTATAACATCACTTCAATCCTCCTCTCCGAAACACCTCTCTCTATCACACCATTGTTTCAGGTCCTCACATTCTTTTCTCTCTCTCTCCATCTTTTCTTTTCTTCCCCCTTTCCTTGAATATGTGAATTAGGCAGTTTATGGTCTGTCCTTATTTTCTTGGTTAGGTTGGAATGGTCTCTTTCCCTCTCTCTCTATGTGTGTGTGTGCATGTGTGTGTGTGTGTGCGTGTGTGCGCATGTGTGTGTGTGTGCACGTGCGCCCACGCGTGTGTGTGTGTGTGTGCGTGTGCATGTGTGCGTGTGCATGTGCGTGTGTGTGTGCGTTTGCGTTTGCGTGTGCGTGTGCGTGTCCGCGTGTGTGTGGTATCTCTTGTCATGTATCTGTCCCTGAGGTGTCTCTGCAGACGATGATTTGTGCTCTGCATATTCTCTCACTCTCTCTCTCTCTCTCTCTCTCTCTCTCCCTCTCTCTCTCTAATGGTTTTCTCACTCCATCCTGGGCCTCACCCTCTTCCCTCTCCTCTCAGCAGGTCGTTGTTGCATAACCATGTATTTTACAGATTTTTCGGGGAGCCCTGGAGGCCTTAATTATGTCCATAGACAAGCCCTATAAAGCCAATAAAGCCTATTCTCAGACTTTTATGGACTTTAGCGCCAGGCTACCCCCAGGCACTTCAATTAACCATTTATAAGAGAAAAAAAAACGACAATTAAATTAAAGTCTCCGTAAAGAGACACCGCATCATTTCCAGCATGCGCACGATCCAGTTAAATGACACAGCCTAGGTATGGCAAACAGCTGGAGAGAGGGAAAGAGAAAAGAGAGAGAGAGAGAGAGAGAGAGAGAGAGGGAGGGAGAGAGAGGGAGAGAGAAAAGAGAGAGAGAGAGAGAGAGAGAGAGAGAGAGGGAGGGAGAGAGAAGAGAGAGAGAGAGAGAGAGAGAGGGAGAGAGAGAGAGAGAGAGAGAGAGAGAGAGAGAGAGAAGAGAGTGAGTATGTAAGAGAGATGCTGTGGAAAAAAGGTGAAAAGAATGGAGAAGATAAATGAAAGGAAGGAGAAATGGACGAAAAAGAGTGAATGGGACACAAACGAATATTTAGATAGAGAGAGGACAGATAGAGAGACAGAGAGAGAGAGACCAAGAGAGAGAGAGAGAGAGAGAGATAGAGAGATAGATAGATAGATAGATAGATAGATAGATAGATAGATAGATAGATAGATAGATAGATAGATAGATAGATAGATAGTCCTCAGAGGTTACTCAAGCAAAAGAGAGCAGAGACAGCTTCACTCCATTCTGACCATAATAACACACACACACATATACGGACACACACACACACACACACAGGGTCCACTCAACATAGACCCTTTCCTCTTCTTCCCTAATTACATGTTGTGAAATTTAAGGAGTCTTGCACACACTCAACCGGTCTCAAAACGTTCAACAGGCACACACACACACACACACACACACACACACACACACACAGAGTAATGCCCTTGTCAAAACACACAGTTCTCTTCCACAGAGAGAGAATGAAGTAAAACAAGAGAGAACAAAAGAAAAAAAAAAAAAAGCAAGAACGGAAAACAACAGATAAACAAAGAGACAATAAAAATGAGAGCATGAGAGTGAAGGAGAGTGTACGTGTGTGCTAGTGAGAGAAGAATAACTCCTAAATAGGACGAATTGATTTAGCTATATAGCATTTTAACAGTCTTCCCAATAAAGAGGGACTGAATGGGGTGTAATCTAATTGAAACTGTTAGAGAGACAGCAGGAGAGAAAAACAGAGGCAGCAACTAAAGGAGAAAATACAGAGAAAGAGAGAGAGAGAGAGAGAGTGAAAGAGGGAGAGAGAGAAAGAGAGAAAGAGGGAGAGAGAGAGAGAGGGAGAGAGAGAGAAAGAAAGAGGGAGTGAGAAAGAGGGAGAGAGATAGAGGGAGAGTGAAAGTGTGGAACAGAAAGTCTGATGTAATGGTGGTAGAGTTTAGAGAGCACATAAAAGTGCTTCTGTAGATATTTACTAAATGTGTGTGTGTGTGTGTGTGTGTGTGTATGTGTGAGAGAGAGAGAGGGAGAGAGAGTTTTATGTGTGTGTGTGTGTGTGTGTGTAGTCAGTATTTTAACAGCCTCTCTGCTCATAATGTGAGAATATGTCTGGGTGGGGTGGGGTGTGTGGGACCACACCCTTTCTCGTTCATTCTATCACTCTTTTCTCTCTCTCTCTCTTTCACCGTCCTCCTCACTCTCACTCTCACTCTTTCCATTTGCCTTATAGAGCTAATGACATTTTTAGTCTCATCCCCTCTTTCTCATTAAAATCTGCCCCATAAACTCTCTCCTTCTCTCTCTGTCTCTCACACACACACACACACACACACACACAGACCCTAAACCAGACCCCTGACATTTCCCAGCTCGACAGTAATAGATTCATTTGAGCATCAAGTGGCTCAAGGGGGATATGTATTCTTGTGAGTGTATGTGTGTGTGTGTGTGTGTGATGTTTATCTCTCCCTCTCTCTCTCTCTCTCTTTCTCTCTCTAAATCACACACACACTCGCAAACATATATACACGCAGACAAACAACAAAACTGTCTTTTTTCAGTCAAAGTTGTCAAACTTTAACTCTCTCTGTGTCAGGCTTCTCTTTGATCGTGCGTCTAATTATCATAACCACACACACACAGACACACACACACAAGCACACACATACGCATACACAAACATACACACAGATACAAACACTCCAACCAATGTTCCAGGTCTTTTTGTGTGTTATTTTGTTGGACATGTGCATATATTTAAAATCTGGGCTCTGATTGGCGACACTTCAAAGAAGCCACGGTAACAGGCCTGCTGCCCGGCAACTATAAAGATCATTCGCAGATTTTTTTTTTTTTTTTGTTCTCCCCTCCTCTTGATTCTATTCTCTCATTGGCTCCTAGCAGGACGTCTAACACTGTCCCAGAATGCACTGCTAAAATGTTTGGCTGTCTCCAGGTGAAAGCACTTTTCATTAGGACAGAAAGAATAAAGGGAGCAAGAGAAAATTAGGGTTCCACTCATAATCTGACACAATATGATTTATTAGTGTGCTCAATATGCCTGCGTAATTGGGTAATGGGGTGATATCTTACCAAATGATTATCACTCACTATGAAATTACAGAGGAGTGGAGGACAGATGAAGAGAGAGAGAGAGAGAGAGAGAGAGAGAGAGAGAAAGAGAGAGAGAGAGAGAAGAATGGAGTGACCTGTGATCAATCTTGAGTGAAGTGGTTGGAATGAGGGGAAGTGGACACCCTTTGGCCTGGAGCTTGTCAGTCTAGGGGAGGGCCAGGGGCACATGTGTGTGTGTGAGTGTGTGTGTGTGTGTGTGTGTGTGCGTGTGTGTGTGTATGGGGGGGGGGGGGGGGGTGTGTGGTGTGCTGCAGACAATTTTCAGCCTGGCTGCTTTTACTGTCTATAGCAGGTCTCACCAAAACAAACTGACTAAACAAAGGACACCAAATTAATGACCCGTACCCCCTGTCAATTGACTCCTGGTCACATGCACACACACACACGCACACACAGACACACACATACAGACAAATGCACGCAAGCGTGCGCACACACACACACACACACACACACACACATCCATACACGCGCTCACACTTACACACACACAGACACACACACACCCTGGGCATCTGGTTTAGATTGTCACAGGAAAAGCAAGACAGCAGGAGAGAGACAGAGTGTGTGTGTGCGTGTGTGTGTGTGTGTGTGTGTGTAAGGGCGTCTGTGTGCAAACCTCATTATCATGTGCTAATATTAACATAATTTTAAAAAGAAATATACAGCTAGAATTTTTTTCGCTGACATAGACGCACAGACACACACACACACACACACACACACACACACACACACATCCCCTATTCAGAAGTTAAATGGCGATCAGCCTGATCCAAACCCACAATCCCACTGTGGTTTCACAGAGACTCTAAACCAACCTCACCCCCAGATACAGAGAGAAAGACCCCGAATCAGACCCCGAAGGACCATCCTCGTTCACACACACTCATACACACACACGCACACGCACACGCACACGCACACACATACGCGCGCTAGCGCGCACCTACGCACAAAGTAACAACACACCCAGCACACGCAGTCACAATAAAGTTTTTCAAAAACAAAAGCTATTTCACAGGACCACACAGGACAGCCCGTATTCTGTCCCGGTCCAGCACGAGCACGGCCAGCGGAGGTTCCCCTTTCTCATAAAATCCAATTATTTCAGCTCAAAAAATGTATGTCAGCAAACCAACGCACGGCAAACATTTCAGAAAGATAAAAAAAAAAAAAAAGTTTGTTGTTAACTGGAATGGGAGTGAAGATAGTCCAAACAGAGGGAAAGGGACTAAACTGTTTTCCAATTGCACTGTTTTGACGTTTGATGTGAGATAATCAGTCACTGGTAAATGATACTTTGTTAAATCTCCTCCAGGCTTTTGAGGAAAATGTTTCATCATATGACATTACAAAGCAAAGAGAACAAACAGAGAGAGAATGTTGACCAAAGCCTTCGAGACCCACAGCATCACAGAACTCAGTTCGCGTTCGGATTCATAACCGAGAGGAAAACAAAACCGGGTCAAAACCAGCATAGCCAGACCACATTGGCTAGCTTACATACTGGACTACACCCACTGAAAACAGAACAGTAACACCAAGACGAGTTTCCCAGCAATGTGTGTGTGTGTGAGCGTGTGCGCGCGCTTGACTATGTGAGTGTGTGCATGTATGCGCGCCTGACTGTGTGTGTGTGTGTGTGTGGGCGCAATACAAAGGGGCAAATTGACGCTCAGTCTTATTGTGATCTCTGCTCATGAGGTATTAGAAATCCGACTGATGCACTGATTGTAAGTCGCTTTGGCTAAAAGCGTCTGCCAAATAACAAAATTGTAAATTGTAAATTGTGTGTGTGCGCGCACACGCGCTTGTGTGTGTGTGTGTGTGTGTGTGTGTGTGTGTAAAAGAACATGGTGACCCAAGCTTGTGCCAGCATTCTTAGTTGCTTTGTTGGTCTTGGTGTCTCTGGGCATACACTGACACAGGCTGGCACTGTGGAATATATTCTCCCTGGCCCTTTGCCATTAATACAGACTGTCTCATTGTTCTTGCTTAGTGAGGAAACTTCAACCTGAACACGGATATCGATATGCACGCAAGAACACACACACACACACGGTCGCGCGCTCAGAAACAAATATGCGCATACACACACGGACACACACACACACACACACACACACACACACACAGACACGCACACACACACACACACACACACACACACACAGACACGCACACACACACACACACACTGCATGCACGCATGCATACACGCACGCACATATAAATTTACAGGAGTAACTCTGAACCCACAAATTATATATCATATTAATGCTTCTCACAAAAATTCATACCCTGTCCCTGAACCTTAAAAGAACCCCACGAATGTACAAATACATATGTAGGATAATTTCACTTAAAAAAAAAAACAAAAAAAAAACTAAAATTGATGCATAAGGGGTATTTGGCTTTATGTGTGTTCTATGTATATTATGTATGCGTCTGTGTGTGTGTGTGGGTTATGTGTGTGTGTGTGTGTGTGTGTGTGTGTGTGTATGCGAGTGCCTTCAGGCTATTCTCTCTGCTCTGGAGAACACATGTGGCACAGCGGAAATATGAAACGTATTGCTACATAAACTGATATCATGTAATGTGCGTATTATTAGTCCAAACAAAGCTGGGAATGATAAAACACAATACGGTCTGGTATTGTAACGTAACATCAACAATAACAAAGCATTTCGAGTAAATACACCATCTAACGTATCATATTAACCCCATAACATGTTCACTTCATCACAAAACATCATCACACAGCATAAACACTTTCAGTCTTTATCCTCACCAAACCGCGCAAAATACCACAGAGAAATGACTACGTAGAAAACAAAGTTAATCCTAAAATATCTCTGCCCATCACAGCGTGTGTTGTATTAAAAAGGTTCAGGTCTCCATTCTTCCATAATGAATAAATAACCGAATGAGTATGGATTCAACTCAATAAAACAGCGAAATAAAGTGAAAAATGTATCGGGTAACGCTGTCCAGTGGTATTGTACATTGTATTTTTTTAAAAAACTGCGATAGGGAAAAACACACACACATACACACACGCCCACGCATGCACGCGCGTGCACACACACACACACACACACACACACAGATCCTGCCAGGAACACAGAAAAAAACCTCACAGCTGCTCTTTATGGGCCGATGGCGATGTGAATTTTGGATGTAAAATAAATGTTCTGTGTAAATTTTTATGCTTGCAGTTTGTCCCTGGGTCACATCCTGTATTTTAACAATTCGGGGAGAAGAAGTTTGACATAGTTTAAAGTCCAAGAGTTGGAAATTCATAAAAGCCCCCCCTTCCCCCCCTCCCCCCACCATCGTTCTCTGTCTGTGATCTAGCTTAACTCTCCTCGCTATTTTGTCAGCATTCTCAGTGAAAATAAAGCTCTACATACTGAAAAAAAAAAAATCAATAGGTAACATTTTCAGTTTTTAATAACACATTATGGCTCTTCATTTTTTTTCAGCGATCGGTTTGAAACATCGAGCTAAACCCCCCCCCCCCCCCCCCCAAAAAACAGACAAGTGAATGGTGTCCTGTTTTTCTATGCTCTTAATAAATGTTACAGGTCATGTTTCTCCTTCCAAAGGTCAAAGAGGACAAACAGAGAGGAACAAAAGGCAGAACAGGTCAACATGACTGTGTTGACACAAAGTCTCTGAACATTAGAAAACAGGTGATTGAAAGCACAGATAGCCGTGTCACTCATTCCTCTGAGTGTTTCATCCAGAGAGAAAACGCTAGAGAGAGAGAGAGAGAGAGAGAGAGAGAGAGAGAGAGAGAGAGAGAACGCCTCAAGCTCTCTAAAAGGTAAATACTGGCTCTAAAGTAAGTGTGTGTGTGTGTGTTTGTGTGTGTGTGTGTGTGTGTGTGTGTGAAAAAGGTCAATGATTTACCAGTTAAAAACACACATTGCATGTTATCTCTTTCTTTCTTTCTTTCTTCCTTTCTTTCTTTCTTTCTTTCTTGCCATGCCCTTAACTTGTCTGTTTTCTGTTAATATTTATACTTACTTCATACATTTATCTTTATTTCACAGATTCCAAACATAGTTTTGATTTGTGTGTGTGTGTGTCTGTGTGTGTAGTTGAATGTGTTATCTCAGTATATGCCACAGTGAACATGCCCAGTGCTGCACACTCTCCCAGTTAATCTCTCTGCTTTTACACTAAATTTAACACAAGACAGTGCCCTCTTTAGTAGGCCCCTCCTTTAAGAGACAGACAGCCAGCCAATCAGCTTCTCCTTTAACAAACACATTAGTACATTCACAGTGATCTAACCCATCTGCCTCTCCAATCCAGATTTATGGTGAGTCAACATCGATTGAATGAAGTCTGAGCCGTTTTTAGAACATTACCTACACAGCCATCAACAGAGTGGAGGCTTGATCAACAGATCTGCGACAAAGCGTACTCCAACTCGCACCCAAACACACAGTCGTTAGTCAAGCGCTCATCGTAAACACACTGACGTTTCAAATCCAGACAAGACAAATGGAGCAGGTAATTCTTCAAGTAATTAGCGACATCGATTGATTCACAAATCCATTAAGGCAAAGGAAGCACAATGTGGTTGGGTGGTTTATTCAGTTCAATCAATTCAATTCAATTCATTTCATTTCATTTCATTTCATTTCAGTTCAGTTCAGTTCAGTTCAGTTCAGTTCAGTTCAGTTCAATTCAATTCAATTCAATTCAATTCAATTCAGTACAATTCCACGTAAAGCAGTTTATTATTTTATTGCTGCAATGCAGTTTTACAGGATACCACCAGAACTGAGTAAACCTAAAGCAATAGTGGCATAAGCCTCCTTCAGCTGAGAAAGGAAGAAACCTTGGTAGCAACCAGGACTCATAAGGGGGAGCCCTGCCTCCTCTACTGTGCAGCAGGTTAGTTATGGCACAGGTTACAATGTTACAATAATGCAGTAGCTTTGTCCCACGGGGATGTCAGTTTTTTAAAACAGACAATGCCAGTAACCTTAAAAAGTGCCTCTTTTAACCTCTCTCCTCTTCAGACGTGAAAAGAACCTCCGAAAAGCGAGTGGGGAGCAGGTTTAGCCATGAAACGGCTGCAGTATCCATAAGTTTTTATTACTAACCAGCCGTAACCTTTATTGGATCGCCACATCACAATCATTCACCGCGGTAATACCGCGGCTGGAGTCACGGGTCAGTTAGCGTAAGGCCCTTTACAGACCAGACCAGATTAAAGTCGTTCACAGTTCTGACAGAACTAATGGACGAAACACACATGTTCAGGCTTGCGACGCTCCAGTTTCCGTTTGGCATTCAAACGCATTAAATCTTCTCCAAATCGTAAAAAAAAAACAAACCATCGCAACACACGCACACGTGCAAAAATAATAATAATAATAATAATAAAAAAAAAAATACATACAATTTGTTTTAAACAACTGACAAAAAGATTAATAGATAGGAGCTTTGCTGGTGTTAAATAACCAGTCTTTATATTCGCCCATGTGTGACAACGTAAACATTCTCAGAGTTAATTTTACACTGATGAATTTGCTGTGTACTTTCAATAAAATTAATGCATTTTTAATACGCGTGTATTTATGTGAGGTATTAACAAAATTCTCAATTTCATTTGCAAAAATATACAGTCTGGGATAATTTAAATATACAGTGAAGACCTTGCGTAGACTACTGACCATAAAGACTGCGTTAGGTTATAGAAGTGTAACTTTCATTAGACCTATTCAACAAATCTGAAAGCCCCTATTCTCCACCACTCATGCTGAAGAAATACTTTCCTAGACCAGACACAGATCAACTTCGACCATTTACCATCTCCATAACCGCAGCACGCCAAAAACCGGGACCTTTATATCTGACTGTGCGTTCACCAAACCGGTCGCACACAGACAAAATAAACTGATTATACTGTAATTGGACCCATGCTGTGTGTTTCCTAAATGAGAAAAGACACCAGTTTTCAAATCTCACCCTCTCTCCAAACCAAAACCAATGACCACACGTAACCACATTATCCGGGCCTTACAGCAAAAGCCTATCAAGCTAGATCTAGAATTCAGTATCGCTGCAGTGTCCAAGACAAGCCAAATCAGCGAGGATATGCACCAGGCCAAACTACTGACACCGAACATAAAAGTTCTGGAGGACCACAGCATGTCTCGATCATGATCAATAAGTGGTTTATTCCGAGCAGCCGTCTGGCCGTCGCTCACCAAGATAAAGTGTGACAGAAGATAGACAAACACCCAGTGAGAAACGACGGATTGTTCTAACAGCCTAATGGTCGCGTTAAGCTCCTTGGACGAGCGAATCGCGTTGTTTGTGTTTTATTGGGTAGTTTTCAGTAACCCTGCGGTGCTTGGGGTTGTCAGCTCAGATGAGAGAGAGAGAGAGAGAGAGAGTGAGAGAGTGAGAGAGAGAGAGAGAGAGAGAGAGAGAGAGAGTGAGTGAGAGAGAGAGAGAGAGAGAGAGAGAGAGAGAGAAACATGACGTTATCTATGGAGAAGTCTGAAACTGAACAGCAGAGTGTCAGTGTTTCCTTCACACGCTTGACGCCAATTATCCTATTTCGCTCCACGTCATTATCTAAACAGTGCACTGCACTCTGGGATTGATAGAATGATAATATAATGATAGTTCAACAACACTTTCACGAGCAACAGTTTATGTTCCTGATTAGTCCGCTTACCTCCCGGCTCTGAGGTAGCGGCAACAGCGCGAAGAAAGTTTCTACTGGAACAAAACTGTTTGGGCTAGTGAAACGACCTAAATTGGGCTGTTTTAAAATCAACATTTTTTAAGTGTGCAAAGCTGATGTAAGTCTGTTTGAGATCTTCACTCTCTCCCATCAGTTCTCTCATTTATTTGTACTATGTATGTACATACACATGTATGTATATACATATGTGTATATGTATGTATGTATGTATTTGTGTATTTATCTATCTTTCTTTCTTTCTTTCTTTCTTTTTTCATTAACATTAAGAGAAGCACAGTGAGCAGGAAAGCTAGTGAGAGTAGAGACAGAGAGAGAAAGAGAGAGAGAGAGAGAGAGAGAGAGAAAGAATGAGTGGACCCAGGAGACCAGCTCAATCTAAGCAGGCCATTCATGTAAATGAGATTGTTAATGACCACCGCCACTTCTGTCCTTAATTAAAACACATCCTAATGGAGAACGCCCTGTCTAAGCATGAGCACAAAACTTTACCCCACCGACCAGAGTTATGGCCAGGCTGCCGTTTGACATGTTCCCTTCCCTGTCCCTCTCTCCCTCCCTCCCTTCTTCCCTCCCTCCCTCCTTCCCTCCCTCCTTCATTCCATCCATCCGTTCTTCCATCCCTTGTTCCATCTCTCAGTGGTCTAATGGAGCAGCTTTATCTAAGCTGACCTGACCATTGTCAGCGGAGGGGAATTTGTGAGCTGTCTAAGAGTGCTCAGGGTGCTGTGGGGGTTGGGGGGGGGGGGTGATGTGGGGTGGGGTGGGGAGGTGGGGTGGTGTTGGCGGAGCTCCACATATTCAATCTGCAGGGCACTTTGTCAGACCTTCATCATTACAGTAACATCGATGCAAAACTGAGGACACTCTTTGTAGGGAAAGAAAGACAGTGAGAGAGAGAGAGAGAGAGAGAGAGAGAAAGAGAGATGAACCTTCTGTCCCTGTATTTGTAAATGAAAGAGGGAGAGAGACATCTATGATGGGAATACATTGAGTGTGTGTGTGTGTGTGTGTGTATGTGTGTGCGTGTGCGTGTGCGTGTGCGTGTGTGTGTGTGTGAGTGTTCTGAAGTCCATTGTTGCGTTTCAGTAAGTCAGGCAGAGTGCTGAAAGCGCACACTTGACCCCTCACCTTGTCTCTCTTTTCATCCTCTCTATTCACTCCTTTATTACCCTCCTCATTTTTTTCTCCTCATTCCTTCCCTCTCTCTCTCTCTCTCTCTCTCTCTTTATCTCCCTCTCCCCTCCTCTCACCTCCTCTGCCCTTCACTGCTCTTTGCTCCTCTCACCTCTTCACCTCCTCTTGTTCTTACATCTCACGTCAAGAGCAGAAACCACCAATAAGCATAGGATGGAGAGAGTATGGAAGAAGAAAAAGAAGAGGAAGAAAGAGAGGATGAGAGAGGGTCGAAACAAAAATAATAATAATAAGGAGATTGAGGTAGAGGAAGGACAGAGACTGAATGAGAGATGAGGGATAGTGTGTGTGTGTGAGAGAGAGAGAGAGAGTGAATTAACCCAAGCTTAGCGGAGGAGAAAGTGGATATATGCTATTTAAATACGGCTTAAGAGATCTGACACAAAACCAGCGGTGTAACCCGACTCTGGAGAGAGACAGAGAGAGAGAGAGAGAGAGAGAGAGAGAGAGAGAGAGACAGAGAGAGAGAGTGAGAGAGAGAGAGAGAGAGAGAGAGAGAGAGAGAGAGAGAGAGAAATTTGAGAACTGTTTGGTTTGAGTGTCAGATGAATGTCCTAATCTGTGGATAGTGCAGACACAGGTGCTAAAACAATCAAACACTCTCTCTCACTCACTCACTCACTCACACACACACACCCACACACACACACACACACACACAAACAAAGAAGCTTAAGGGGAGAGTCTAAGTTGTAGGCTAAGAAAGATGACAAGTCGTATCAGGTTTCCTTATCATTTTCCACTCTCTCTCTTTTCACGGACTTCTAAAATTCTTTCCTTTTCCTGTCCTCCGTGCAGCTACATCCATCCTTAAAGACGGATGTTCCACGCTTATTAGGAGGTTAGACAAGAGACACCACCAGGAAATAAGGCAGGTGTAGCGCTCCCCTCACACACACACACACACACGCACACACACACACACACACACACACACACACACAAACCGCTAAAGAAATCGGCGCATAAAATACATAAGCAGCTCCAAATGGACATCAAAGCAGGTCCACCGCCACTCTATCAAAAGACAAACGACATTAGCCGCGCGTGGGTAAAGCTTTAGCTCAACTCCAAACAAATACTAATTACACATTAATCGACTGTTTATTATACATTAATTACCTGCTAATTACGCACAATAATGACAAAAATCAGTGAGCTGAAGGACTGAAAGGTTGGAGGCCTGAGAGAGAGAGAGGGAGAGAGAGAGAGAGAGAGAGAGAGAGAGAGAGAGAGAGAGAGAGAGAGAGAGAGAGAGAGAGAACAAACCATCCGTGGTTCACCGTGAGTAATGGTAGACTCCCGTATCGACTAGCATTAAAAGCAACCTGAGAAAAGCTATTATTAACTAATCTTTATTCAAAAGCCCTCAGTGTGTACAGAGCTCCGAGTCTAGCAGAACTGCTTTAGCCGAGAGTGAAGGATAGAGGACTACAAATGGAGAGAGAGGGGCGGGGGTCCGAGGTCGGTGGTGGTGGCGGTGGGGTTCGGGGAGGGGGGGGGTGTCTACCCTTAGGACTTTGTAATACAAATACACATACATACATACACACACACACACACACACCTGCACGCATCCACTGACACCCATATTTATATTCACACTCACATATGCACTCATACACTAAACTCATTCACACAGGCACACGCACACACACACACACACACACACACACACACAGAGGGAAAGTTGCCCTGGGGGCAGCCAGAGTAATGGGATACTGACTGTTATTTCTGCTGAATAAAATAAATCCTGCTAATTAACATGTTAAAATGATTGATGGGAGAAGTCGGGACGTCTGTGTGCAAGCTGCATGGCTGGAATAAGGAAAAAAAAAAAAAAAAAAAAAAAAGAGCCATTCTCAGGAAAGTGGAAAAGGGGGGAAAGAAAGGAAGGGGAAAGGAAAAAAAGAAAAAAAAAGATTTTGGAATGAAAGGGGAAAAAACAGAGTGAATGACTGGTAATGGACGAATACAACACAGAAAGGAAATACAAAGAGGAAATATAATCACAGGCAAAATGTGCGTGTGTGTCTGTGTGAGCGTGTGTGCGTGCGCGTATGTGTGTGTGTGTGTTTGAGGAACCGCAAAATGACAGTAAACTCATTGCAATATACCTGATGAGTCTCTTTGAACAGCTAAAAGATCTCAAAAAGGTGTGTGTGTGCGTATGTGTCTGTGTGTGTGTGTGTGTGTGTGTGTGTGTGTAAGCGCACACATGTATGTTTAAGGCGACCGGCTCACTTTATGAATGAATTAATCAATAGTGACACAGCACTACATCCTTCTTCCCTTCTCGTTAGCTTAATTAGTCATTTATATGGATGTTCTTCGCTCTAGTCACCGCATTTCATTAACATATTAACACACTGCACAAGGACACACTGCTCAGACCCAATGCTCCACTG
>NC_044500.1:9635540-9638040 GCF_902362185.1 Chanos chanos | reverse complement strand
AAAAAAAAAAACAAAAAACCCCAAAAAAACAGAGAAAGAAAAAAGAGAAAGAGAGAACAATCAGAAGACGAGAGAAGATGGATGTGCTCTGGCCTTCTTCTGAAGTGTCCTAGAGCTCTCTCTCTCTCTCCCTCTCTCTCTCTCTCTCCCTCTCTCTCTCTCTCTCTCTCTCTCTCTCCCCTCTCTCTCTCTCTCTCTCTCTCCCTCTCTCTCTCTCTCTCTTTCTCTCTCTCCCTCTCTCTCTCTCTCATTCACTCACTGGCGCCTCATTCTCTCTGTCACACTGTCTTTCAATTTTACTCTTTCTCTCTTTTTCCTTTGCGGTCTCTGTGCAATCGATTCAACTCCTCTCCAATCCCCTGATCTGTCTTTCACTCTTTCACCCACTAACTTCTCTCTCCCTCTCCCTCTCCCTCTCTCTCTCTCTCTCTCTCTCTCCCTCTCCCTCTCTCTCTCTCTCTCTCCTTGCAGGGGGTTTGTTTTGGGGGACGGACGACAGAGCATAATCGGCTGAGAAATTGATTTGGCGAGTCTCTCTTCTCGTCCGTGCGGAAGACGCTAACTCGTTAGGACTTCACAGGCCTCGCCCAAGCACGGGAACAACAATTAGTTTGTTGGAGACGTCAGAAGATGGCGGCTAGGGGCGGCGGGCAGAAATCCTCTCTGACTGATCGGTGCTGACACGGACGGCCGGAGGGAGGAGAAAGAGGGAGAGCTCCCGTTGCGGAGGGTGGAAAGAGGAGCGCGGCAGAATGTATTAACCCCTTATCTGTGAGGAGGACCAAAAAAAAAAAAACAAAAAAAACCCCCGAAAGTCCCATTTCAGCAACCTCCTGCTTCCCAAAAAATCTGATTAATGACAGAAGAGTGAGTGAGGGAGTGAGTGAGGGAGTGAGAGAGAGAGCGAGAGAGAGAGAGAAGGAAAGAGAGGTGGGGGGGGGGGGAAGGGGATGAGAGAAGAAGAGATGGGGATAGACACCAGAGAACAGAATGAAGAGAAACTTTTCATGAAGTGTAATGTGCACATCCCAACTCAGACAGACTACCCACTTCTGTATCCATGTCTGTGTCTGTGTGTCTCTCTCTCCGTCTGTATCTCTCTCTCTCTCTCTCTCTCTCTTTCTTTCTCCCTCTCTCTCTTATTTTTGCATGTGGTAACAGTGGTAACAGTATCTGTTCAGCACTTTTTGCAGCTGACTGGATAGCATCTACATGTGTATGTGTGTGTGTGTGTGTGTGTGTGTGAGTTTGAGTGAGTGAGTGAGTGTGTGTGTGTGTGTGTGAGTTTGAGTGAGTGAGTGTGTGTGTGTGCGTGTGTATGTGTATGTGTGTATGTGTGTGTGTGTGTATTTGTGTGTGTGTGTGTGTGTGTGTGAGTTTGAGTGAGTGAGTGTGTGTGTGTATGTGTGTGTGTATGTGTGTGTGTGTGTGTGTGTGTGTGTGAGTTTGAGTGAGTGAGTGGAGTAGCTCAGCACCAGGCTGCACACAGGAGTTTAGAACAAGCCTAACGTAAAACACCTGAGACTACGCTTGCCGTCAAATCCAATAAGCCTTGCTTTTTTACTGCTCAATTTAAACCCTTAAACACAGAACAATGGGCCACATTTAAAAGATACCCTACGGAAACTCCTGAAAGCGTAAAACGGTTTAAAACAACATAACCAAACACTCATCCAAAAGTAAACAGAGACAAATACATTGGCTTATACCAAATGAAAAGTAGTACTCTTTCCATATGCATCGCTAGCCTGTGCCTTAACACCGATTTTTAACCAGGAACCAGCACTGGAGTCTCAGAACAAGAGAAAATTTGAACAGAACAAAAATTTGAAGAAACCAAGCAAGCAAGCAAACAAACCAACAAACAAAACAAAAAAACAAACAAACAAATCCTGAAAACCAGTCAGCAGCTGCAATGCACACAACAAATCTAAGTCATGGATTTGGGGGATTTACAGTGTGTGTGTGTGTGTGTGTGTGTGTGTGGTGTGTGTGTGTGGGCACGGGTATGTGTAAGTGTATGTGCAAATGTGTAAGTGTGTAAGTGTGAGTGCACACGCATGCGCGCACGTGTGTGTGTGTGTGTGTGTGTGTAAATCTGGAGACGCCTGACAGCCATTTGAAGCGGCCACATCTGAAGTATTACAGCAGAAGCCTAATATTGCTTTTTAAATACCTGCGACCAACACAGCTCTCATGTGGCTTAAATTAGATTCCTATGAAATAACAGCACTTCAGCAGGGGTTAGGACCTCATTATGAAACCTCAGGGCCTGTTCTATATCCACCGTGTGTGTGTGTGTGTGTGTGTGTGTGTGTGTGTGTGTGTGTGAGTGCGTGGGTGTGCGCGCAGTTTCATTTTTTTTTTTTTATCCTAGTAATGAGCTATAAAAAACAGAACCTGTTGTCATTAGCCTTTGAACCATTGCAGAGAGAGAAAGAGAGAACAAAAGAAAGAGAGAAAAAAAAGAGAAGACATGGGAGAAATACTCAAATGTCAA
>NC_044500.1:9615540-9630540 GCF_902362185.1 Chanos chanos | reverse complement strand
GGTGGCCTCCCAAGTGACAAACTTCCCCAGCAGTCTGTCACCAGACACACACACACACACACACACACACACACACACTCGCCAACATATGCTCAGACACTGACACAGTCACACACACACACACACACACACACACACACACACACACACAGACACTCACACACACACACACTCACACACTGTCCCTTCATGAAAGTCTCCAGATGGAGCTGTTCTTTATCACTCCGTGGCCGGTGACATCACCCCCTCATTCACACAGACAGAACTGATGATGAAAGCAAACAGATCTATCTTAACTCACATTTACCAAATCAATTTCATTTTTACTGGCTCATACATATTGGCATATTGACGGTTTCCTCTCCCGATGTGTGTGTGTGTGTGTGTGTGTGTGAGAGAGAGAGAGAGTAGCAGGGGGCAGAGAGGTTGGGGGGGTTGAGCTAGTTAATGGCATTTACCATATTTAATGGAGGGATGTCATCATTGAATATCCTTTTGAATAATGTGGCATTTCATCATAAATTCTTTACAACTTATTTACTTAATGGAGAGAGTTATGGCCCGCTGTCAGCATGCTAATTAAACTTAGTGATACACTGCTGCCTCTAGACCATGCCATCCTTCCTGCATCCCTCTCTCTCTCTCTCTCCCTCTCTCTCTTCCTGTCTCTCTCTCTCTCTCTTTCTCCCATGGAGGGAAATAAAGGAAATGGATTCATGAATTTTAATCCGTTGGTAATTTATAGCATGCTTGAATAATATGTATTTAAAACGCCGAGACACTGAGGAGCCAGCAATTGAGAATGAGATAGAGAGAGACATAGAGAGAGAGAGTGAGAGAGAGAGAGAGAGAGAGAGGGGGGGGGAGAGAGAGTGAGAGAGAAAGAAATAAATCAACCAATGAGAGAGTGAATTTTTTCAATCATATTAAAACCTAATGTTTGCATATGCCATTTTTTTTCCCGTAGATTATTGGAGTACAGAACAAAGTCTCACAAAACAACTTACCAACCACAGGAAAGGAAAATTAGCCATAATTTTATGAGCATGCCAAACCTAAACCATAGTTTTTCAATCCAACCAAAACTGAATGGGACCTGCTCTAGACTAACCTTACAGTCATGTTCCCCCCACATGAAATTTAAACAGCGTGTCCTCAACAAGACAAAAACACAGATTTTTTCTTTTCATCCAAAACAAATTTAAGACAAAACACAGACGTACCAAAGACCAACCCAGAGGCAGACAAAACACTTTTTTTTTTGGTATTTATATAGCTATTGAAGATGTTCTTTTTCCCTTTTTTTTTTTTTTTAGCAAGCTGAAATCTGTTTCGTCCTGCTATTTTTACGAAGCTGCATAGTTTTGAATTGTTTCTGGTTTTGAGAGTTTTTCTTTTTAAGCTGTGACCACACAATGCTGATTCTCATAGTCTGAATGAGGGAGCGCGTATTCCTAAGCACTGTGTATTGGCAGTAAGACAGAGACACTAGTTAAACCTCCAGTTAGCTTCATGCTCTCGGATGACTCCTCTTCTCTCTCTGCTCAAATTAGCCCCATCTGACCCAGGTCAAGACCATACGTGACCTATGACCTTGTCCTGCGACCCTTGTTTCGATTAAGTGCGGCGGGTGACTGATACCTGATGGGGAGGGCTGCCCGTGGGCTCCGGCTGCAGGGTTTTTAACCTGAGTAAAGGGCTGGATTTATGAGTTCTGATTTTAATTGAGTTAAGAGCACCGAGTTGCCATGCACCCTGCTCTCTCTCTCTCTCTCTCTCACTCCCTCTCTCTCTCTTTCTTTCTCTCTCTTTTTTTCCTTGACAACAGTCACAACGTGATGACATCACTCAGCCCGCGGACGACGACCCCGCCGCGTAACCATGGCGACGCTCGGCGAAGGAGACGCAGAACTAAATAAAACCAAACACGTCGCTACGAAAAGCAACTCGGATAGTGGCCCAGGGAATTCTTTATGACATTACGTTTCTCTGGCAAAAATTGATTAGCTATGATTTCATCATTTTACCTCCCTTTCTTTTTTTCTCTTCTTTCTTCTTTAACTCTTTCATCACCTGTTCTTGTACTCTCTGCAAAACTGAGCCACTGCTTAGCTTCTATCTGCAGTCTTGAGGCTTTCCAACTGTTCTCAGACCTGCGTAAAAAATCTGAAGTTCTCCAACGACTGGGACGAGTGCCATTCTTCTCAGCGCTCCGATTCCCTGGGACCTTGTTCTCTAAACTAAGCCAAAGACTTTGTAAGGCATTCATATGAATTGGGACACGCTATTAAACAGTAACTCTTATATTGGATCTCTTTACACCTTTTGTGATGTGTTCTGGTTTGAATATTTAAATGTAAAACTGTGTCTGTGTAGTTGTTCAAAAAAAAAAAAAAAACCTGGGACATATTCAAGCGATTGATTAATTCATTTTCTCAAAGACCCTGTTCCAATTCTCTTCAGTGCACCCTTTCCTCAGACCACCCTTTGCCCTCGTAACAAGCAGAATGAATGACAGTTTTGTGATGAGGAGTTGTGTGGAGTTTGTTCGCTTTTCAGCTTTTTTGTTTATGATCTTATGATTCAGTGAAAATGTGTTAATTACATATTTGCCTTGTTTGTTTGCTTCTGTTTTTATTTCTCTAGATTTTATTTCTCACGCATTTGCGTGTACTCTGTTCTGAAGCGCTACTGTAAATGACCTCAGACAGCAAACAAAGAAATGATTGATTAAGACTCATTTCATCTCTTCACAGCATCACATTAAGCAAAACAGAAATGTATCTCTCACATGTATCTCCACAGCGTTTCCTGCATAAAGAGATCCCTATGATACACGTCATATTAGGATCATGACTGAAGAGCATTAACTCGATCGCACGAACACTGTCATCGGCCCAGCATTGAGGATATGCACTCTCAGTAAAACTATGGTGGTTACCAGTACCGTGCAAACTGGGTAGGGGGTGATTTGGCATAGACATCTGTTCAAGGCCATACAATAGGACACCTGCTGTTCAATCAGAAACTCGTATATTCACTGCATCAGGGGCATTGGATTGGTAGGGAAACATTTTAAATAAAAGGGTCCAAATGGGTTTTACTTCATTCTTGGACACTGGAGTGAGCAGGCAAAAGGAACCTTCTGGAACCTTTGCTTTGTGCGCCTACACGGTAGTAAATACGCATTTGTCGCTGAAGCGGTTTTATTGTGGCTTAGCTGAATTGAGCCTTACCTCCCAGCCGTGGGAGTGGTTTCTCGGGTCATGTGACCGCTCCCTTTCGTAGGGTCCGAACTGTTCCCCAACCTCCAGCCTCCTGCAGCTCCACACGCCAAGGTTTCCGCTCCGCACTCCCGACTCTCGGAGCTCCAGGCCTAGGGGTAGATGAGCCACTTCTTGCCCCGTGAGGTACATGGATGCGTTGAAAGGAGATGGGTCCTGGGGAGAAGCTGCCTCCCCTGACAGACCAGGGGAGGGAAGGTTGTTGGCGGCAACCAACTGGGTGGGATCTCCTTCAGACAAGCCAACCTCTTCCAGATCATCTGGAGGATAGAGGGAAAAGTCTCCTTCATCTCCTGTTGAAGGGAAATATAACAATGTTTATATTACTTTACTTGTCAGTTAATTTATTTGGGGGCTCAAATAGGATATCTAGTTGACATTTTTACGCAACAAAAACAAGAGACTGGTTGAGTTAAGAATGAAATCCATTGTTTGATTTCTTTAACTGGAGGAGATTTAGCTGAAACTCGACAAACACACACATACACACTTAGTCTCCCTGGAGACTATGGCTGAGTTCCAGCTAGGCAGCTCCGAATGGCCTCAGGCACATATGGGAAAATATACATGGCTCCAAATAAAAATATTTAGCCACTACAGCAGTTAAACAAACTCAAGGGTGAGAGGGAAGTGGCTTGTGTCTGTAAAAACAAGGAACGGAGTTGGATGAGATGTCTTGATTGTGGTAAATAGCGATCGCGTCCGAAACTGCTACACCCTGTTGGACACCTCTAAGCCTCCTCTTTGATTGTTTGGCTTTCAGACGGGTCTCTGTGGGATGGGTCGGCCAAACCAGAACCTTCATTGTGCTGCCCTAACAGTTCTTTTGCTTCCTTTCCCCCCCAACTCCTTCCTCTCTTTCGATCTCTGTTGTGCGGATGAAGATGTGAAAACAGCGGAAGATTCGGTCGACGAGGTTAATTATGAGCAGAGCGAGGGAGGACGTCATATACTGACCTCTGACCTCCTGGTCCACTCTGACAGGAAAAGATGCGCGTGGCTGACGGGCCAAGAGCTAAAGAGGACTCACAATGTAATCCACCCTCATATACTGTCCTAAACCAAAAACCAAAAAAACGGTTTCCTGTAACCAGGCTAAAGAGGACTCGCAATGTAATCCACCCTCATATACTGTCCTAAACCAAAAAACAAAAAAACGGTTTCCTGTAACCAGGCTAAAGAGGACTCTCAATGTAATCCACCCTCATATACTGTCCTAAAACAACAACAACAACAACAACAACAAAAACAGCTTCATGTAACTAGGCTAAAGAGGACTCTCAATGTAATCCACCCTCATATACTGTCCTAAACCAAAAAAAAACAAAAAAAAACAACAAAAACAAAAAAACGGTTTCCTGTAACTAGACTAAAGAGCCAAGACAGGAACACACTGAAAACACACTGAAATATTGTAGTATGTGGCAAACGACCAGTGGCTTTGCCTCCAAAGCTAATACACTGTTGCTTCCTGACTTGACATGTTGGACCAAATCATTCCAGCTGATAGGCTGTTACTAGCATGCTGGGACCTAGGTTACATGCTTAAATGCTAACATACTGGGCTAATGTGCTCTAAGTAATGTGGCGTTTGTAAAAAAAACGTACTCGGGGCTAGCATGCTGTGAATAACGTCCTATGGGGCTAGCATGCTGTGGCTAACCCGCTGTGGCTAATCTGTTGTGACAGGTAGTGGTGAGTGCTAATGAGTTGTGGGCAGGCTCTCCAGCACATCCTCCTGTCTCTTCACATTCCTTCCTCTCTGTGGGAGACTCATCAGCCACCGAACCATCAGGGTCAGACCATCCTATTCAGTCATGCTGTCACACTTTGATCTGAGGAGCTAACCTCTCACATACCTTTACATACACACACACACACACACACACACACTCTCTTAACAACACTAAATATGCATCCACACAGGCATGCACAAACACACGCACATACACACACACACACACACACAGTCCTTCTCTGGGCATAAACATGATATAACTGAGCTGGGATATTGCATTCTGCTTCATCTTTGAAACGTTATAGTTTGAACGAAAGATCACTACTTCATTGATTCTGTGGGTTTTGTTGACGAAAAATTACCTAAACATTTACCATGGCAACTATCTACATGTGTACTGCACATGAGCACATAAGACATTCATGAAAGAGAGAGAGAGATAGAGGGAGAGAGAGAGAGAGAGAGAGAGAGAGAGAGAGAGAGATCATAACTAGGGATAACAGTGAATTATCAGTCTTGTTATCTCCACCAACTAATTACCATTTTTACACTCCTGGAGAGGAGAGGAAGTAAGAATGTCTGATATATAGAGAGACAGAAAGAGCATTTCAGTTGCCAGAAGACACCTACAGAAAGAGTTTGCGAGGTAAAGAAAATTTGCAAGAGAGAGCCCTGTGGACGGAATGGCCACCATATGCGAATTTGGGATTCTCCTGATATTCCTTGTCGACAACACCGACTGCATGACGAAGAAGAATTTTAGGACTATTGAAGTTGAGAGTCCCCACTATATATTTGCAGGCGCATTGTATGGTGACCGAATTCGGTTTCCTGTCAGCTGTGCCTCTCGGACCAAAGACATTCGACTCTACAGATCTACCCCTCAAGGTAACCTACTCCTAAACAACTTAACCTACAACGATTCGTCCGAGCTCAAACCCAAAATTCTGTCTCAAAACGATGAAGGCTTTCTTTTATATGTCGACCACACTTTGAATAGTGAAGATTACATAGCTGAATGCTGGAAAGATGGAAAGAGTTTTCAGAATGTCACCTATCGTTTGATTCTTTATCACGCGCCGCTGTACACCAGAAGCACAACTGCATCGTCCGGGAAAGGAAAAGATTTAAAATGTTACCACTACGACCCCGGCGTGGGAGAAACGGTCAGGTGGTACAGGTTCAAAAAGATCCAACTTGGACGTCATCACGAACTGAGGAAGCATACTTTGATTCTTGACACAAATTCATCCTTGGAAATACTCTCTGACGACCTGAAGGACAAAGTGAAGGTGCAACAAAAGGGCCGCGTGCTCCACTTCCCTAGCGTCTCTCGAGAAGACGCCAGCGATTACTGGTGCCACGTGTACGCTGGCGAAACCCTCAGAATGTACCAGTGGTTGCGTCTGTCTGTTCTCGTTTTTTTTAAACCTGGGGAGAAAACGACCCTTCCTTGTCGTGGAGGAAACGAAAACGAAGGGGTGGTGAAATGGAAAACTCCACTGGGTGAGGTCACGGCAGGACCTATCACAATTCACCCAAAGTTCTCTACGGAGGAGGAGAAGATGTACATTCTCGAAGACAGAAAGACAGGTGACTACTCCCTGTTCATACCCTCACTGTCAACAGTTCACTCAGGAGTATATACATGTTCCCTGTCGCTCCCGCCTGAGGAAAAGTATTTAACAAAGTCAACGCTCCTCATTTGCACCGACCTGGATCCTATAACAGTGACGTATTTACAGGGAGATAAAGTGAATCTGCTCTGCCATTTTAACTTAAAACAAAATTCCATGCTCCACTGGTACCGTCAGAGAGGCCATGAACCTGAGGAGCTGATCCTGGACTTTGAGTACAATCCTGATCTTATGGAAGAGTTGTCAGATAGGGTGGATCTCTCCGGTCTTCCGACCTCTCTGATCCTTCTTAACCTCACGCTGGAAGACGAAGGTCTTTACTGGTGCAGAACCTGGACAATGACTGATGGTCGCAGTGGTAACTGTTCCATCAGAAGAATACATTTGGTATTCGATAGACCCTACAATCCGTTTGGCGTTCATTCCGTATTCTATAGGGTTTACTCCTCTTTGGTGGCCTGTATGCTGGTGGGGATGATCTATGCTGTGGTTTTAGTGAATCTGAGGAGAAGAAGAGGAGGTGCACCTCCCAGGGACCTATATGGAGCACAGCTGAGTCATTCTAAGGTTAGCGCAAGGAGTGGTGGCGGAGAGATTGAGTTGTTCAGTTGAAGATAACCCGAACGTCTTTGAACGCCACCGTCCCTGAACAACGCAAAATATTAGCTTAGCTAGGGCTGTCCTGCCTGTGTGTGTGTATGCTTTCCCTCATCGTTTCCCTAGTTACATAGTTTCCCTAGTTACTATGGTGTCATAGTTTTTAATGCTTCAAGGAGTAATTTTTTTTTTCTTTCTCTGTTTTAAGACTGTGTCTGTGTCTGTCATTTTCAATGTTTTTGTCCTGTTTCCATATTATTCATTAGTAATTTAATACCAGGCTGAGCCATAAGTGGGTGAGTGAGTGGGTGGGTGGATGGGGGGGTTATGTTGATTTACTCTGTCTGCTAAGAGAGCAAATTGCATTTAATATCCAATCTTTGATTTTTTTTCCCCCTATGCTATGAAGTGTCTAAGCTGAACATGAATAAACTTGACCACATTTACAAGAAGGAGGGGCATTCTATATGTTTTTATATCTACGTATGAGGTAATGTACCTAAGCCAGTGCTAATTATCCTTTTGATAAAGAGCATAACAAAAGATGCTTGAGCATAAATACACTTTTCATTTCTTGTTTTAAAATAGTTGTTGTGAAGATACTCCCCATTCTAGTGATAAAAAAAAACTATCCTTGAAGCTTTGCAACAGTGCAACAGTAAAGCAATAAGTCCATTGTTTATAAGTATACTGTTTTCAATAAGTATATTGTTTAAGTATATTTGAAGTATGTTATATAAGTATACTGTTGTCTATATTGTGTCAGTGTATATGGGTCTTATTAAAGCTGTCCTGCTCTTGGCTAATCTGTGGTTCAGTTCCTGAGTGGTACTGCAGAGAGGTGGGAAAATGATGTTACAAGAGAAACAGAATAATTGAGACAGCGATTTTTTAAGAAAATGTGTGTATGTGTGTGTGTGTGTGTGTGTGTGTGTGTGTGTGTAAAAAAGAGAGAGAGAATTCAGCCGGTCCTCTGCCAGGACATCAGTGGACTTCACATCATTTAAAACAGATTGTTCAGAGGAGAGACTGTGTTTGCTCCCGTCTAAACACGGAAGATCCTGGCACGAATCCAAATGCTGAAGGTTTGTTTCTCAGATACGTTGTCATAAAATAAGAGCGAACAGAGAACCACAAGGCTCCTATTACACACACACACACACACACACACACACACAGACACACACAGGTTAAGTGTGTTTGAATGGAACGTGATAGCTAGGGGCCATCTGAGCTGAGCTGTTTTAACACAGTTATACCCACAGAGAAAATGCTGGCCACACATAGCAAACCGAGTGCTTTTAAAGGTAATCCAATCTCTCCACCACTTTCTTTTCACTTCCTTCAGTTCATACATTTATACTTCATTCCGACTCAAATCGCCAGACGAAATCCCCTTCAACAGCGGCAGGGGACTTTTGGTCCATAAACATATATGTTTCTATAAGGTAAACGTCTATGAAGGGAAATGTATACCGCGGTGAAACGCGGATTGTGCCCCGTTCCCTCGGAAAGGCAAGTGGTTTCCCTGCTAGATGGCAGATAAAGGCCGATATTTGACCAATATTTAACCTGAGGGAGCTTGTGCGCCGTGACAACTTTATTTTTAAGGCGAGTATCAAGGTTTGTAAATACGCAGGGAGACGCTACCGGCATATTCTATGAGGCGATGATACTAACCACAGATCGGAGAGATTGCAAAACCACATTCAGCAGTTTTTTGGAGGGTGTTTTTTTCTCAAAATTCGAAGACCGGATGCCACAGCGGATTCCGACTGTACGACGGCGATAAGGAGTACGTCATATACTGTATCTCACATGGATGAGTAATAAGAGAATTAACCCCTCGAAACTCAATGAAGGAAGTCATCTTCAATGCACTAGTGAAACACAGGCAAACTGAGAATTCCTCTCTTGAGGCAGAGACCGGAATCACGCTCGCAAACGGTCTGCCAGTTGAACCAAGAGCGATCTCTTTGCTGTGGGGGTAGAGATGAAGTTTAAACAAAGGCTCAAGACAGGTGATGTCACTGAGGTAATGAAGAATAGGCAGTTTTTTTTTTTTGTTTCTTTTTTTTTTGTTTAGGCGGAAATGCATCAATAGAAGCTCATAAGGGACACAGACTACACCTTTAAATGTCCTTCTACTGACACAGCTTGTGATTCCCAAAGAATAGAGGCATTTCCTGTCATTTAAGGGACTATTACGCATCACTTCCTGTCCCACCCTGGATGCGACCAAAAAAGAGAGCATGTGTAAGACTGAGTGTGTGTGTGTGTGTGTGTGTGTGTGTGTGTGTGTGTGTGTGTGTGTGTGTGTGTGTGTGTGTGTGTGAGATGGGAAGATTAGTGAGCGTTGAGTGACCACCGCACAAACCCATTTACTTGTGTTTGTCTGATGTGAAAATGAGCATGTCAAGTTAAAGTTCAGGGGACAGTGTCAGAGTTTAATCAGTCTGTTTACCACCACTTATTACAACCTGCCTCTTCACTTTACTCCTATAAAACACACACACACACACACACACACACACACACACACAAAAGGTCTTACAGTACAGAAACACACAAACACATACAAACACATGCACACACACAAACACATGTGCGCGCGCACACACACACACAAACAGCGCGCGCAGTCATCTGTTTTGCTGCATGTGTTTGGTGGCAGTAAATTCATTAGTTTTTATTAGGGGGGAAAACACTGGTTGGCGTGTGTGTATCTGCGTGTGTGGAATGGCTTTCACCCCTGCTCTGAGGTGCTGGAGGACTCATACATCACGCCATTACCCCCAAGCAGCACGGGACTCCACGTCATTACTGGCTGAATTAAAGATAATAGAAAGTGCTATTAATCACTCTGACAACAGCTCCTAATGGAGAGGTGACCCAGTCAGCGCCCGGGGACGTCAGGACGGACATACACACACACATACATGCACACACATACACATGCACACACATACACACACATGCACACATGCACACACACACACACACACACATGCACACTCACAGTCACACACACACACACACACACACACACACACACACACACACACACAGACCAGCTCGCACACAAAAAAAAAAAACCACACACATACACACACACACACACACATTCAGACATTCTGGAGAAATGTGTTTACTGAGCTAAACCATGAGTGGGTACATTTTGTGTGGAAAAACATGTCCACCCGAAAACATACAAGATAAATGTGCTTCCATGAAAATATCTACCTGTTTGAAGGCTCTCCCTCTCCCTCTCTCTCTCCCTCTCCCTCTCTCTCTCTCTCTCCCTCTCTCTCTCCTTCTCCCTCTCTCTCTCCCTCTCTCTCTCTCTCCTTCTCCCTCTCCCTCTCTCTTTCTCTCTCCTCCCCCCCCTCTCTCTTGGTTCTTCTTTCTCTCTCTGTCTCTCTCACACTCTCCACTCTCTCTCTCTGTTTCACTCACCCATTCCCTCCAGGCCTGGACTCTGTAAATACAGACATAGTGAAGTGAAGACAATCATTTTACCCCTAACGACTGAGGATTAACACAGGTTAACCTTGGGGCCAGATCAGCCAATCAGAACCCTCTACACTGCCATGCCTCGGGTATCTGGATCAGAACCAGAAGAACCCGTGGCCTCTAACACCAAACACTGGCTGGTGACACAGCTTAGAGAACCAGAAGGGAACCTGGGGAAAAGAACCTCACCCGTGAGACCTGGTATCGAAATGTGACCGACCGCTTTCCCGGAGAAACAGATAAACATTGCTGTTACTCTGTTTTCGAGAGCAACATTTACAACACGATCTTACAGATAAACAGAGAAACCGCATTCTAGCAAATCAAAAGGATTGTTCTTCACTAAACAGGAAACAGACTCAGAAAACAAAGCAGTGTAAAAATAGTGTTTTTATCCTCATTTTGTCATGGCATTAAACATAACAAAACATTATAGACTGTAATAAAAAAAAAAGTTTTATGAAGCAGAAAATTCAACATTGTCATTTCACAGTCAAAATAAATCCCTCGTAGTCTCTTAAATCAAACAACCTGAGAATTCGCACCAAATTTACAATGGCCGTTTAAACAAAGCCCGGGGGGGAAAAAAAAACTGTTTGATTTTTTAAAATCTAATCAAATTGTAATTTGAAGGTTTTATGAAGACAAAACCAAAAGGCAAAACCAGAATCTTAAAACGTGAACACAGAATCCTCCCCGATGGCTTTTAAACAAGCTCTCATAGTCTCAACACAGACACCTCTCTGAGAAGCGTGAGTTTGTGTTGAGTTAAAACTGGTTTCTGCGCTAGTCTCCAGAGACCAAAGAGGACTAAATGGCTGCATTTGTCTTGTGAATGGGCTGGCTGATTGGATGTTTAAGAGAGAGAGAGAGAGAAGAGAGATAGAGAGGGAGAGGAAGCATGTGTGTGTGTGTGTGTGTGTGTGTGTGTGTGTGTGTGTGTGTGGAGACTTTAGGGAGCAGCTGTAAGCCTAGGGTCCACAGGGACAGAAGTGCAGGCAGGCACAATGCATAATTAACCCAGCCACTCAGCTAAATTAAGCCTTGAGTGTATCATTGTGGGAATCCCATGGTCCAGACAGTGAGAGGTGTGTGTGTGTGCGTGTATCAGGGGTGCATGTGAAGATGTATTTGTCTCATTGTCAGTGTAAAAAATGACCTAACTACAAAAATGGAAAAACAAATAAACAAGCTGAGAATTACAGACATACCAATGCGAAACAGAAAACACTCAGTTCACGCAAACTCATCTCTCTGTACACACACACACACACACACACACGCACACACACACATAGAGGCTGACCTGCATGCCAGACTCAGAGGGCCTTAATTAATGAGAGCATTGTCAGAGAGTGTTTTTTTTCTCTCTTTCTATTCTGTTCGTCAGCTACTCCAGTTTCACTCCAAATGGAAAAACACTCAATTAACCAACAATGCAGAGCTACCAATTAACACAATACAGGCAGCCCAGGTCAAGCTGCCACCACACACACACTCACACACACACACACACTCACACACACACAGACACACACACACACACACACACACACACACACACACACACACAATGTACAAGCAAACACACAAACATACACACTCACACATTAAAATTTAACTAATTACATTACTTGTGATTAATAATGAGGCTCTCCCAGCACATATGTTTGAGAGTGTGTGTGTGTGTGTGTTTGTGTGTGTGTGTGTGTGTGAGTGGGTTATGTCCTGCAGACAGCTGGATTTATCCAGAGAGCACAGAGGGATTTTAACATGTTTCTCACAAACCTGACAAATGACCTATTAATTATCTAATGTTGTCTGACAACAGGCGCTTGATAAAGATGTATGTTTCTGTGTGAGGAAGACAGAGCCGTAGAGCACAGGAGAGAGAGAGGGAGAAAGAGAGAGAGAGAGAGAGACAGAGAGAGAGAGAGCGAGAAAGAGAGAAAGAGAGAGAGAGAGAGAGACAGAGAGAGAGAGAAAGGATGGAGAATGTGCATGAATATGTAAAATATGTACAACCTGCTTATCCAATACAAACCAACAACGCACAGACACACACACGCGTGCGCGCACACACACACACACTCATACACACACGCAAGCGGGATACACATAACCTACGCTTAATGTCACCAGAAATAATACCAAAATCACTGGACTCTCTACGTTTTCAGTATAATATATGACTTGGGAAAATTCTAAATATCCAGAGCTGCCCCTGAATGACGACTAACGTCTGTTATCACGAGAAACAAAAGTCACATGTCACAAATGCACTCTTCTCAACTGATTCTACGAGACGTGCGCGCGCACAAACACACACACACACACACACACACACACACACACACACCACACACACACTTGCACTCACACACACACATGGCTGGTAGTGGATTCTTAAACCACAATCAATATCATCAATGAAAAGGCGGGCTGGGCTGCATATCAACTAGAGTACTTCATATCATTAAAGGTTTCAAACCACAGACAGCCAACATATGGTTCTCTCTCTCTCTCTCTCTCTCTCTCTCTTTCTCTCTCTGTCTAAGTGGCCTCTCGATGCCAGATGATATTTTATGAGAGTTGGACTTGAGCATTTGACTTAATGAGCAGGGTTCCCAGTCGACCGTTAACTCAAACCTGCTAAAAAACAGAGAAAACACAATAATAACCAAAACCCATACATCAGAGAGAGACAGCGAGAGAGAGAGAGAGAGAGAGAGAGAGAGAGCGAGACAGCGAAAGAGAGAAAGTGCTTTTTTTTCTTTCTTTCTTTCTTCATTTTAACAAATGACTCATGCTAATAGAATGCACTGGAATACATGAACCTTGTGTCTGTCAACGGTGGATCTGCAAAAAAAAAAAAAACCAAAAAAACTTTTGTTTTCTCATCAGCGAAATGAGTGCGCCTAGGTTTCCTATTTGTCATATTAGTGAAACTGATCTTTGATTGTTCATATTATCCCATATGTACTGAGATTCCAAGATAAGGGAAACCAACAGGGGCAAAAAATGACAACGTAATATATTACGCGTTGGGAATGTACCGTCATGTTTGCCTGGGTTTTGACTTATTTGGTTTCTAACGTAACGCAGACATGAAACAAAAATGAGCAAACAGGACAAACACGCACGCACGCACACACGTGTGCACATATTGTTTGAATATTTACAGAGAATCTTCTTCTCTGGAAAAAAAACAAAAAAAAACAAACATCCATCCATTTGGTTTAAGTGTGAGTGAAACATATGGCTGTTTAAATGTGTTTGCGTGTGTGTGTACGTTTGTAGAAAAATGTAATTAATTCCAGTACCATGCGGAGATGTGTGCATTGGCTGTTCCATGCTTTGTGTGTTTGATTAATTTGTCTGTGGATCCAACTCTGTGTGTGTGTGTGTGTGTGTGTGTTGCCCTCCCTGTCACACACCCTAAGCTTTTGATCTGTTTTCTCTGTCTGTTTTTCTTTTCTTCTTCCCCGCCTGTCGGTTCTCCTCTCCTCCCTTCCCATCTCTCTATCTGAGAGAACGGCCACTGGGCCAAAATAAAAATAAATAAAAAATCCTCAAATCGCACCTTCACACCTCCCCCAGAACATAAATTCAAACAAACACACACAAACGCTGAAAGTTTTGAACTATTTAAATTTGGTTTTTACTTCAGCCGGTTAAATGGATGTGTGTTTTAGCTCTTAAGGGGGCGAACATATCTGGGTGAGTTTCTCTAACACATGAGAAATACTCCATTTACTGTATCTGCTACAGAGAAGGGAAAAAAAAATCATTCAAAAACAGTTTGTTTTTTCACATTTCACATGAAAAAAGAAAACTCACTGATATATATACTACGCAGATTTCCACGGACATGCGCATAAACACATAAACAAACACAGACCCACACACAACTCTGACAGAGGCGACCCGGTCAGCACCCACGGACATCAGGACACACACACACACACACACACACACACACACACCCAGAAAAGGTAAAACAGCAGGCCAGGTGCCATCCAGTTTTAATGCGATTGCACTGTACAGTTATTCACATTTGAGAAACCGATCTTGTGATGGAGTGTGTGTGTGAGTGTGTGTGTGTGTGTGTGCGCTATCTTGACAATGGGGCATCGCCAGGGAGACGTATTTCCAACGTTGGTGCTGCCAGCCCCGGGGCCTTGCAAAAAAAAAAAAAAAAAAAAAATTTGAAAAAAAAAGAAAAGGGAAA
>NC_044500.1:9608040-9610540 GCF_902362185.1 Chanos chanos | reverse complement strand
ATGGATAGAGAGAGGGAGTAACAGAGGATGAGTGACAGTAAGACCGAAGGGAAACGCGGAGGAGGAGTGAGTGAGCGTTAGGAACATGACAGTAACCACGGCTTTGATTAAAGCGTCACAGCAACACCATACGATTCTCACAGACCTCAGAGTCCCGCTGGGGAGGATGAGAAAGATGCTACTCACACACGCACACACATGCACACACACAGACATACGCACGCAAGCACACACACACACGCACAAATTTATTCTAAAACATCATGTAATTACCCACACACACAGACACACACACACACACTCACACTCACACACAGACAAAGACAAAGTCCTGTTAAAACAGCTTGTAATTACAGAAACAAAACACACACACGAACGCACGCACGCACGCACGCACGCACACACACATATTCATATACCGCCTCCTGTTTCAGCACATGTAAGGAGTTTGGCAGGGTCCTTCAGAAATCCAGAAATTTCTGCCTATGTCATTTAATTGGAGCAAACAGGGTCTCTAAGCAAAGCCACATGCCACAGTCTAACGAGTGACATTCTGTTTTAAACCTAGCTGTAATGACCTGCTTTCACTTTAAATTCTCTGTGTTTATTTCACAATAAACTGCCAATACTCTCCAATGTGAAATTCCAAAGTGCTTGACTGATTTTGGCCCACTGACTTCACGAGGCACTGTTTTACTCTTGGTTTTAATTTGTGGCCAACGAGAGGTGGGAGTGTAATTAAGACCAGAGAATCCAGAACATTCTCTGACATTTCAACCGACAGGCACTGGGGCTGCTGTGGTCCAATCGAATACAAAAAATTATATTTGAAAAGACAATCCCAAAGAGCTTACAATTATTAAACTGCATCTGTTCGAGAGGTTTTTTTCTGTGCGATTTACAGCTAAAGTATTTATGACAAAAATGACAAAATGTTTACGATGTTGAATTAATAAAACAAAAAAAGCCTCATACTGAAAAAAAAGGGGGGAAGAAATAGCAACGAGAATATCAGCACCTACTCAGACAAAAAGCAGACTTTTAAAAACAACAACAACAACAACAACAAAACATCCATTTTGTCAGTCAAAAATGAAAATGCACAACTTTGAGCATTTCTCATATACATCTCTACATTTCAGGCAAGAATGAGGACGAAAGAGGATGTCAAGTTTATTACCACCCTTTAATTATGATCACGGCTGAACAGAGCCATGGTTAAAATAGCGTGGCATAGAGCATTAAAATCTGCTACTTTTTTTTTTTTTTTTGGAGCAAGCTTTTAAAATGTTTGGAAAGTGACTTGTCGTTCATATAGATATACTTAACTTCATAAGAAGGCTGTTGTATCTTAAACAATGTTAGAATTACATTACATATTATATATACGATTAACGACCCTTCTTGTGTAAAGAGCAGCTCAGTTTTCTATGGATAGGATCTAATTATTTCAACCTGTTGAACTGCAATGAAGGATATATAAAGTGATTAAAATATTTCACGCAAGTATCATTGTATTATACAATACTTATCATTTAATCAAAGTTAATTAACTAATGTTTTCACTCATTGATTTTTGATTCTTTTCATTTTTTCATCTTACGTTATTGAAGTCATCCGCAGTTCCACAGCTGAAAATTCTAATACATTACTGATGATTCGGACTGCAGCCATTTCATATTTGGTTATCATGTAAGAGCAATTAAAACTGTTTTTTTTTTCAAGAAGAAGACAAAGATAAAAAGAGAGAGAGAGAGAGAGTAAGACAAGCCAGAAAGGGAAATGTGGGTAGAATCGTTTTGTTATTTTACAAGGCTCAGGTCTCCCCACAGCCCACCAAAGAAAGAGAAAGAGTGATGGTAAAAAAAAAAGAAGAAGAAAAATCGAGGAGCATGTTTTCCTGGTAAATGATTCACTCTGACTGACAAAAATAATATGATCTAAACTTATAACCCTCTAAAACTAAAACGAGATATTTATTTGCAAAACAAATAAAGTTACAGGTAAGACCTGCACCCAGAACTCAGCTTCTCCTAGTTTTTCCTTGCGTCTTGCACTATATCGAGACATGGAATCAGTCGCCGCGTGCGCCATGTTTTCATACTGATGGAATGTGGGGTGAGAGAAGGAACAGCAGTTTTCAACTGCCCAACAATACCATAACCGTGTCCAAAGATGGAAATCAATACTAATTAAAACTGAACAAGTGTTCCGCTTTATTCTCTCAAAGAGCGAATTGGTCATTAAGTATATTTTCGTCGCTTATTAGTTTGTGGTTTTAAATGAAGTCAACAGCTCTCTGCGTCCTTTGGGATAGCGCGCTACATGGAGCGACGGTTTCCACGCTTGGAGTAGAATGCGAATTTGAATATGTGTGTTTGCCTGCAATCAAAAAGGCGGTGAAAATTAAGTATCAAATGGTTTAATGTTATGTGTCAGTCTCCAAAACCCTCCATATTAGAGGCACTTAATTAAACTTTCAAATTCAAATGTACTAATC
>NC_044500.1:9553040-9600540 GCF_902362185.1 Chanos chanos | reverse complement strand
TCTTTAAAAGGAAAACATCGAAAAATCCTCCGGGACAATCCGACATCATCTCAAAGCCGATATCATCTCTCTCTTCGACTTCGTCCGTGAGAGAGAGAGAGAGAGGATGTGGCATTTGACCTTTAACTCTCTGACCCTTGCGACTCTGGGGTTACGCCACATTTTGTTGTAATTGCTCTCTATCATATTTCGGTGCTGGAAAAAAAAAGCCGCCGTCTAAATAAACTTGCTCAGGCATGTGTCATCAATTTATCCTGAAGGATAAGATCAGGACTTTACGGGTTCAGCAAACACAAACACAGGAGGATGGCAAATCAGACTTTACGGTTAGCAAAACCATAAATTAGGTTTTTTGGGGTCCTATTTTAGCTCGTCTGTACATCCCACACACACAGACACACACACACAAACACAAAGACATACAGACATACACACACACACACACACACACAGACTGAAGGCCCTGTTTAAAAAAGCATCAAGATTCTCAGAGAGAAATTCTTTCGCTGCCCGCCGTCATGAGCTAAGCATAGACATCAGAGCCCAGTGGGGGAACAGGCACGACAGTAACGCGCCTTTCAAAAAGCGTTCGTCGGCCAGGCGTGCATTTCGAAATGGTGATTAATTACGTTTTCAAGCTCAATCCAGTTACCAGTTCCGTTTTCAAGCTCTGGGAATGAGAGGCCAAAGGATAAAAAAAGACGAACGGAATTGCGGTACGATACGATACGATACAATACAATACCGCACAACAAAATATCGCACGGTATGATGAGTTACTCCGAGGCATCATTTCAAATAAACAAAAAAAAAACAAAACAAAACAAAAAACAAAACAAAAATTCTTCACTGATGTAATATAGTGATCACATAGCTGTGAGATGTTCACTGTTTCATCTGGGCAGAGTGTAAAAGTGCTCTCTCCACTGGACAAAGTTTGGACTGACTGGGCTAAATGGCAGTGCAGTGGTCCAATGCAGGAAACGGTGACAGGGAGACTTTAAAATGTATGACAGTTTAAATTTAAACGGCAAACATATTTAAACAACTCCAAAACGACTTGACGGGGATTGCCTCTTCGTAAAACGTGGGGATAAAGAAATGCAGGGAATGATTCCATTTCCGAAAAAAAAAAGTGAAACGAAAGGAGAAAGAGCTGTGGAAAAGAGAAGGTGGAGAAGGAAAGGGGGAGAGCAAGAGAGAGAGAGAGAGAGAGAGAGAGAGAGAGAAAGAGAAAGAAAGGTCAAGGCCCTCTAGTGGAAAGCATTTATACCTTCTTAGAAAAACTACATTTTTCTAAATGTGACACAACCACAGTTTGCTCCTTCACGTCCCCTCCTCTTCATTGGTGTGTGTGTGTGTGTGTGCGAGCGCGCGTATCTATGAGCTTAGAAAGAGCGAGAGACCTGACAAGGCCTAGCACTCACACTCATATTAACAGCCGACTCAAACCTCTCCTCAAAACTTCTCTTTTTTTTTCTCTCTCTCTCTTTTTTTTTTCCTCTTCTGAATTCATTCCTTCATGAAAAAGCGCGTCTCTCTCCTCCCCTTAGCGCTCTCTCTGTGAAGTTAAGAGTGCTGTAGTATATATCTGTATATCATAACTCTAGACAAACACATCCGTCACGCAGAGACGCGGCGAGCTTTGCTTTAGCATTCCAGTGACTCAGGCCTGTGGGACAACGTCGTGCTACATTGTGTTTTACACATGAGCTATAGCAAAGCAAAAAAGACTTGAATCGACAAACACACAACGTTCTCTCGTGCCCTCGAGTAAAGGCTTTCAACCACCCCCCCCCCCTCAACACACCCTAATACCATGAATTAGACCTCTCTCTCTCTCTTTCTCTCTCTCTCTCATCTGAATAAGTCCCTGTGTTATTCTGGCGTTCAGGTTTCTCTTGTTTTCTTCTACATACTGGTCTTCATATCTCCTTCCTGCTCTTTGCGAATTAGGGAGTAAATAAAGCGACAGGGGCAGCATGAGGGAAAAAGCAAATCGGCTGGAATTGCCATATTAAACAAAACAAAAGCGGGAGAGCGAAGGAGACGGAGGGAGAGAGAGAGAGAGAGAGAGAGAGAGAGGGAGACGCCGCCATCCGCACGCAAAAAAAAAAAAAAAAAAAAGATCCTCCTGGATTTCGCCGAATTCAGCTGATGCAAAACAAGGAATTAACGCAAAAGAAAAAAAAAAAAACCCAGAAGGGAGCGGCCCGAGCCGAAGGCGAGAGAGAGAGAGAGAGAGAGACAGAGAGAGACAGAGAGAGAGAGAGAGAGAGAGAGAGCCTCCGGGCCCCTGCCGCCGCTGACAAAGATGAATGGTATCATTCCAGCCGAATGGTAATTTTACTTTTTGTGACAGGTCTATAGAGCAAAAGCGACTGGCGCAAAAGAGGGGAGGCCGATGGCATTGTGCGGCCTCGCCCCGCTACCTGCCCGTCAGACGCCCCCGCATTGTTTACCAATCATCTGATATTGATTGGCTTCGGACTGAAGTTTGAGGATGAATTAGCCGAGAACGGAAGGTTAAGTCCTAACCTTGAGAGATTTAGTGTCTATTCAAGAGGGGGGAAAAAAAAAAAAAAAGTGTTGAGGACCCTTCTCTGGTTGGATTTTTTTTTTTTTTTGATAGAGAAAGAGAGAGAGAGAGAGAGAGAAAGAGAGAGAGAGAGAGAGAGAGAGAGAGAGAGAGAGAGAAAGAGAGAGAGAGAGAACAGAGAAAGTTTTTTTTTTTTTTTTTTTTTTAAATTCGGGGTCTATAGGAGGGGTTGGATGGTTGGTGAGAGACACAAAACGTGTCACATTCAGAGAGTGAATCCACTGGAAGAAACACAGAAGAACACCCAAAAAGCATAATCTTCAAGCCCAAGTTGATAGAAATGGTAATTGCATGTGCTGGGGATAATACTTTGAAGCCCGGTCCGTGGTCGGACAGACCGCCTATTTAGGTCCGAAAAGGGGCAACAAAACAGACCCTTCTCTGGGCTTTTGTTCACTCCAACAGTCCTTCAAATGTTTACTGAAAAAGAACCTTCAGATCCACTCAGTGTCGCCAGCACAATGTGGCACATATCGCTCTCTCAACCGAAAGAACAGTTTCTCTTTCTTACCAGCAGACCCATCCTCTCATCTCTCCATTCCAATCTTTCTTTCTTTCACTCTGATCTCCCTCTCTCTCTCTCTCTCTCTCTTATTCTCATCATTCTCCTCTTCTCATGTCTCTCTCTCTCTCTCTCTTCTCTGAACCTTTTTTCGTTCTCACGTCTATTTTCATTATTATTTCATTATTCCATTCATTATTTGACGTAATGGAATCAATCCGAGTCGCATGACTCAAACAGACGCTCTTGATTCTTTCAGAATCAGTCGACTGACTTTGCTCGTCCACAGAAAATGTCCTCGACAAATGTCACATTTTCTTAACTGAGTTGTTTTTTGTTTTGTTTTTAAATACTTCTCTATTTGTACGTCTGCAGCAAACTTTCAATCAGAATTTTGGGAGGGACATTGTGTATTAGATAACATATGACACTGACTATTTTTCACACGCCATCCCTCGACTAAGAGTGTGTCTTTAGTTCCAGCGATGTCAAATTCATGACCTGATCACAATCTTAAAGAGCAAAGTAGATTATGACACAATTGAGTTAAGCCGAAATGCAGAATTCTCGGCTGGCTGTGTCATAATGCAGAGAGAGATATATGTCATTGCAAACTTGACTAGACATTACGTCTTATGACAGGTAGTGTCATGTTAATGACACAGTCATTATGATGTCACAAAGGCCATGTCCACTATAGCGCTGCCGGAATGCCAATCACTCGGAACACCTGTCATTCAATACAAACTCTGCTCATCCATACGGATGAGTTTTGTCTCTCTCTCTCTTTCTCTTTCTCTCTCTCTGTGTTGCTGCTTTTTCTGTAAGTTCATGGTGGTGAACATGACACACTTTATCCAAACACTCGTTGCAAATGGACCAACGAGGTATCCAACACAGCGGGGTCCCTCTTCTCAGGACAAACACACACACACACACACACTCACACACAGACACACACATCAACCCACTCGACCTCCTGACACAGCTCTGAAGAGAGTGGCCTTGCGTTGACCCTTGGGGCTAGGGGTGAAAGGTTAAAGTAGAGAGAGTGGATGGGCGGCTGGGTGAACCAGATAAATATGGAACAGAACAGATCATCCGTGTTGATTCTCTGGCACCCCCCTCTTTTCTGTTTTAGACACACACACACACACACACACACACACACACACACACACACACACACACACAAACAGCCTACTGCTCTTGGGCTGGATTCACTCCTGAATTCGACATTTCAATTAAAACATTTTGAAACACTGTGTGTGTGTGTGTGTGTGTGTGTGTGTGTGCGTGTGTGTGTGCGTGTGTCTGCGTGTGTGTGTGTAAAAGAGAGAAAGACAGAGATAGAAGAAGAAAAGGAGAGACAGAGAAAGTATATTTGTGTTAGCTCATATTAATGCCCGGTGTAATAATTGCAAGTCAATTTTCATGATTCTGTCATCACTCACATGTGTGTAGGTCTAACACTGGCAGGAGACTGACGAGGTCACTGAGAGGGGATGAGTATATAGGCACTTATGCATCTTTATACATCATTCTCTCTCTCTCTGTCTCTGCCTCTGTCTTTCACACACACACACACACACACACACACACACACCCTCTCTGTCTCTCTCTCTCACACACACACACACACACACACACACACACTCACTCCCTCTCTATGTCTCTCTCTCTCACACACATACTGTCCTTCTCTCTATCTCTCTCTCACACACACACACACACACACACACACACTCACTCCCTCTCTATGTCTCTCTCTCTCACACACATACTGTCCTTCTCTCTATCTCTGTCTCACACACACACACACACACACACTCCCTCTCTGTCTCTCTCTCTCACACACATACTGTCCCTCTCTCTATCCTTCTCTCTCACACACACACACACACACACACACACACACACACACACACACACTGGCCCCACAGCTTAACCCTCTCAGTCTGTTTGCCCCCTCTGTGTCTGAATGCGCGAAGCACTTAAACTTTCCCCTTTTCAAACAGAGGGAAGACAAAAAGCGCGACACACCAGCAGGCTGCTCTATGAGCCCACAGACGGCTGAGCAGGGACAAGAGGCAGGCACTGCGTACGTCCACAAATAATGCCCCCCCCCCCCCCCGCAACAAACACATGTCCATACCCAGTATTCCCCCCCCCCCCCACTCCTCCAGCCCAGCCCGGCGATCGCTGACGGCCGACTGATCGCTGTGTGTTACGCTGGACTAGATACATGACAATTCTTTTGCCTGGGATCCTACAGAGCGAGGGAGAGATTGAAAGGGGGGGCAGGAGAGGGATGAAGTACAGAGGGAAAGATTACGATAGAAAGACAATGAAGGCAAGAGAGGAACGCAAACCGAAACTTTAGACAGACGGACAGACAGACAGATAGATAGATAGATAGATAGATAGATAGATAGATAGATAGATAGATAGATAGATAGATAGATAGATAGATAGATAGATAGATAGATAGATAGATAGATAGGAACTACAGAGGCAGAATACAAGCAGAAAGACAGACAGCGACCGACAGACGCCGATACGGAGAAAGCCACGACGGATGGCCGGACAGGAGAAAAAAAAAAGAGGGAGAGACAGAAAAGAAATGGAGTGATGGACAGACAGACATGGAGGGTGGTGGTGGTGCTGGGGGTATTTGAGAGGGTGCGCTGCAGCTGTCCTCGGGGTCCCTCCGTGCCCCGGGTCTCTGTCGTTCTCGGAAAAAACACGCTTCATTACGTTCTCTCCCTCTTTTCAGGGCAGATAAGCCTCTTAGTGAAGAAGGAGCGGCCAGAGCAGGGCTTGAGTGACAGCAGGAAGAGCGCTCCATTCAGAGGACAATGCAGCTTTAGCCCTGCACTAATCTAAGAGGCGTACAATGAGCCCTCCTCAGACCACATCTCCTCTGCTTTCCCACAGAGAGAGAGAGAGAGAGAGAGAGAGAGAGGATAGAGAGAAGGAAAGAGGGAGAGAGACAGAGATACAAAGAGAGAGAGAGAGAGAGAGAGAGACAGACAGACAGACAGAGAGAGAGGAAGCAGAGAGGGAGAGAGAGAGAGAGAGAGAGAGAGAGAGAGATAGAGGTAGACAATATATGAGAGGTAGATAGTGGAGGGTATGAAGAGATGAAAGAAAAGATAAGAGGATGAGAGTGTGTGATAGAGAACGCAAAAAAAAAAAAAAAACGGAGAGGGAAAGAGGTGAAAGGGGTGATGAAAAAAACAAAACAAAACGAGGACACAGAGATGGGGAGATTGGGGAGAAAATGAGAGAGTGTGTGTGTGTCATCAGAGTTGAGAGAGCAGGAAAGAAAGCAGGAAGAAAGAGTGAGAGACAAACGAAAGGAAAACAAAGGGAGAAGGGGAAAAAGTAAAGGATTGTGTGAGATGAAAGACACGAAACAAGAGAGAAAATGATTGATAGAGAAATGAAAGAAAGAATGCTTTTTTTGTCTTCTATAGTTAAGAGGGCTGGTAAGAGGGAGGATATGTGTGTGTGTTTGTGTGTTTGTATGTGTGTGTGTGTGTGTGTGCGTGCGCGCGCGCGCACGTGCACTTCGGCACAAGCACATCAATCACACACACACAATCGGCCAGTGATGGTTCACCGACGCGAAGTGATGGATGAGCAGGTGAGAGGCGTGTTTACGTGCCCCCCCCCCCCCCCCCCCCCCCCCCCCCCCCCTTTGCCCGCTCCCTCCCCTTATCATCTATGTTTCCACGACGATGACACGGCCTATGACACCACCCAAGATCCTGGCTCCGAGCCATAATGGTACAGTCAGGTGCCCATTCACACGGAAACATATATAACTGTCGAACGAATCCTTAAAAATAAGACAGCATTTTTTTTTCAGTTACGCGCTCACTGTTAAAAAGCTCAAATGCTTTGGCAGGGTTGTTTTGGTTTCTTTTTTTTTTTTTTAATTTTTCCCCCATTCAGTTTTTGGAGCTGAGACGTGTTTTGCAAAGTTTAGCGTGCTGGCTGATTTGTTGGATAATTTAAAAGAATAAAAAGTGTCAGTGAAAAAAGTCGTATTCTGGTTTTTGTGCGAGTGGTGTTTGTGTAAATAGTCTACAAATCCACACCTACAGTGAGAATATGCAGACATAAACTTGGGACTTTATGTAAGAAAAGCTGTTTATGAAAGATGCTAGTTTATAGCATCCATAGACCAGAAACCTAATGGGTAACACAAGCAGAGACAATGCTAACACTGTTCAGAACAACACACTCTTCCACTTAACACCCCTGCATTCATATAAACATGCACACTCATACAAACACACATGCACACGCACACACACACACACACACACGCACAGAGACATGTGAGCACACACACTTCCCTATTCAACATTTCCCTATCACCTCATTATAAAGTCCAGAATTTGCTGTTTGTGACATCATATCCTTCCCCTCTGACACATACACTCTCACCTCTGTCAGATTCACACTTCAACACATCACATCACACACACACACACACACACACACACACACACATACACACACACACACACACACACACGACAAACCGACACACATCGATGTAAGAAACCTGTGATTTTTTTTTTTCACTTTTAACTCATGTGTCATTGACTCTCTCCAACAGCCGTCTGTTCAACTTTTGACTGCCTATTCAGTCCATCTGACACAACACACAGACAGACACTCACACACACACTCTCTCTCTCTCACACACACACACACACACACACACAGGTAGACAAAGGTTTCCTTCAGTACGGCTCCTGTCTGTTTATGTCCCATGACAGTCTGGTCTCAAAGTGTCCCCCTTAACTGTTTCCACCCCCCCCCCCACCTCCTCCTTCTCTGTCCAGCTAGTTTCGACCACCAAGGCAGCCTTTGAACATGTACACTTGTTTTCTGTCAAATGTCAAAGTTTTGTGGCTTCCCAAAATATCCACAGAGTGTTTGTGTTAGTGAGTGACAGAGCCAACACTTTGTGCGTGTGCGTGTGCGTGTGTGCGTGTGTGTGTGTGTGTGAGTGTGTACATGTGTGTGTGTACATGTGTGTTCATGTGTGCTTACAAGCAAAAGCGTCATCTGTGTTCACATAAATGTGGTGGAGGGGTTGTGTGTGAGTGTGTGTAACTGAGAAATATGAATTGGTGTGTGTGTGTGTGTATGCGTGTGTGTGTGTTTGTGTGTTTGTGAGTGTGTGTCTGTGTGTGTGCATGCACGTGATTGGTGAAAGTTTGGTCTATGTGAATCAGAGTTGTGGTGCGTGTGTGTGTGTCTGTCAGGGAAACTAGAGTGGGGGTTGTCCTTGTGTGTGTGTGTATGCGTGTGTGCGCGCGCGCGCGTGTGTGTGTTAATCACTGCTATGTGAATGAATAGAGCCCCTGTTCTCTAATGGCTTTACGAAGAGATGTTTAATGTCAGGAAACACCCGTCATGTATATGCCAAACAGACACACGGACCGCCCAATCAGCAAACAGCAAGCATGTCCCCCCCCCCCCTTACACACAGACACACACACACTCGGCCCCATCTAGCTCCACTGCACTCCATCATCCTGATCTGGTTTACAGGTCTGAGGAGCATAAAGAGGAACATTAGGATGTGTGGCTATGTGTAGACAGACATGTTGCTCCACTCTCTGAGTGTATTTGTGCGTGTCTCTGTCTGTATTTGCCGGGGCTGAGTTAGAAAGCGGTTAAAAGCTGTGTGGATTCTTAGCTTAATATGTGTATATATGTACGTACGTATGTATATATGTATGTATGCACGCATGCATGTATGTATGTGTGTATGGATATATGTATGTATGTATGCATGTACGTATACACTCACATACACACACACACACACACACACACATATATATATATGAATCAGGTGTGCGTGTGAGTGTGTGTGTGTGTGTGTGTGTGTGTGTGTGTGTGTGTGTGTGTGTGTGTGTGAGTGTGTATGTAGACACAGAGGCAGACTCATATGACAGCATCATATAAAACCGAAGTTTGAAAGTTTTCACTAGACTTGGGTAATGAGGTTGACCTCTGACATTCAACTGATGAGTACCATACCTAGATACGTGTGTGTATGTATGTGCGTGCGTGTGTGTGTGTGTGTGTGTGAGTATGCGTGTGTGTTTGAATGTGTGAATGTGTGTGTGTGCATGTGTGTGTGAGTGTGTATATGTGCAGCTGGTATTTGACATACACATGACTGATGAAGTCTTAGCCCAGAAATAATGGGCTAGAATTACAACAGGAGCAACAGAGGAGAGGAGAGGAGAGGAGAGGAGAGGAGAGGAGAGGAGAGGAGAGGAGAGGAGAGGAGAGGAGAGGAGAGGCGTGGATACAGGGAGGCAGAGAAAGCACCAGAAAGAGGAACGAACTGTTTCATAGTCAGAGGGGAAAATACGAGAGAGATGGACCGAATAAAACAGGGAAATAACTCAACAGTATACAACAACACGAGACAGTGAGAACACGGCACAACAAAATTAAAAGGAAAAACAAAACAAACCAAAACAAAAAAATACCGCGAGAAGGAGCGGGTAAAACCTCTTCGGACTAAACAAATAAATAAATAAAACAACACAAAACTTTCGAAGCGATGGATTTTGTCGATTGTTCATTAAGGCAGAAAGACACGGCCCATGTGAAAGACTTTACCAAACCCGTGTAGAATAACCTGAGGTTAACACTTCCGTGTAACCAGTGAAACAGTGCGTAAGAATAAACTTTTTTTGAAGGGTTTCCTTTAAGAGTTTCTGAGGCATTACTCCACGTCTAATATCTCAGTTAAGAGTGTTTTGTTTTTTTTTAAAGAAGGGTCAAGACGAGCCTGAGTGGTCTCATTGCTACATAGCCTGTGTGTAACATTGTATCATTATGCTGTAGGTACAGGCGTTATGTTGTGCAGCTACAGGCGTCATTCATTGGTAATTACAGTATCATTCATATACCACTGAGCAAAAACAAGATATTAACTTCACACCTGCTACAATATATTAGATATCACTAATATTCATATTAAATGGGTTAGGGTTAGGGTTAACAAACAAATGTTTTCTGTCTTTCGTAAGTTTTGCAAAATGATTTTGTAAACTTGTTTCAGATTTCACTAAATTGTTAATTCATGTCGATGTCTGGGGTTCAGTCAAGGGGGTGTGGGGTGTGTGGGGGGGGTGTCCTGACAAAACCAAGTTCTCCAGACCCCAAAGGTCAAAAAGGTTGAGGTGGAGACAGACAAGCCTTCCCTAATTACACCTGATAAACGAGCTTCACGCGCACACACACACACACACACACACGCACTCAAACACACACACACACTCAAACACACACATACACACTCAAACACACACACACACTCAAACACACACATACACACTCAAACACACACAGCACAACACAGGAGACATGTGTCCATAAACACATACACACACACACAGCAGCGGAAACAGACACCCCGAAAATGAGCACAGCTTCCTCCTGCCAAAGAGGTTTCATCTCTCATCTGTCTGCATCTGCAGCATCTGGAACCTTCTATCACTCTCACACACACACACACACACACACACACAGACACACACACACACTCCTGTCCTAACATCACATTGCACCCCTGAGTGAGAATGACTTGAGCCCAGTTTCAGTTGTCTGAAGAACTTTCATCTCCTCGTTTCCTTTTTTCATTGATCTTTAAGAGGAGTTGATGGGCATAAACTGAACCACTACCTATTTGCCGTCTCACATCCAGCTGATATGTAGACCCGTGGTTATGATGGACAGGAGGAGGGGGACGGGGGGGGGGGGGGGGGGGGATGCCGCCTTATACTTTAAGCTGGACTCTCCAGACAGCTCTTACAGAAAATATAGATATAAAAAGACAGTGATTCTCATTAACCTACGTTCCATCCTCAGCCTGAGAAGGCGTATGTATACCATGGTAACCATTACGGGATATTATGGCATGTCTAATAATGTTAATAACATTTGACTCTGTAGTGCTTCAGCCCTCACATGGGACAAACACGAACTTGTGTGTGTGGTATGTGTGTGTGTGTTATGATCAACCAGTCAGAAGCTTTCTAGCACTCTGTGTTCTTATTAAGACCAGAGGCAGTAGCAAAAAACACTTGGGTCACCAGACCATAACCTTTTGACCTCCTGACCTTTTGTAACACAGCCCAGAGAGAAATCTGCAACACCCCCTCAAAGACAGACACATTAAATCTATTAGGTTTTTTTTTTTTTTTTCATCTGGATTTCCCCCTTGACGGACATCTTCCTACACACACAGAAAAACTTGTCAGTGAACACGGTGTTGTGGCTAGACAAATCAATAGCTGACAGATTTTTCTCTGTAGTCTCTCAAATCTCCAACCATAAATCAAACACCTCCAATCCAGCTGCTGTCTGTTCTTTGTAGCAAAGCTGGTTTATGTCAAATAACAGCTAATGGATACCAATAGAGCCCTAACCCACACTGATAGGATCACTGTCACTGCTTTGACATCTTTGGCTTTCACATTCCCACATTAAATTAAATCAGATACGTGCATAGGTGCTTTCTGGGCGTTAAACCCGACGCTGCAAATTCAAATTTAAAATTCAGAATCCCGCGATATTTAGCAATCAACCACAACTACCGCCTCCATCCAATTCCTTTCGTTACCAAAGTGCCCAATCAGAGGAGGAGTCCAAATAAAAAACATTTTTTATTAACACCCACAATGCATTTCAGTCGTAACGGCAAAGTGAGGGTCTTTTGTCGTGCACGGGGGACACCTGTAATAGAATTTTACTCTTTTTTTCAGACTCGCCCACTCACTCTTTAAACATTTACGGCCCAAACTCCACTTCCAGACCCTGATCAAATCACAGCGGAGAGAAATCACATTTATCCGCTCCGAACGTCCAACCCAAACACATCCGCTTGCTGGATTAACACCTCAATCGACACGGAATACCCCAGACACCGGATCCGATTAAACACAAACATCAAATACAACAGAAGAACGTGAGGAAAATCTAATCTATCTCCCCAATTTTCTTTACTTCTGTCTTCACGCTGTTTTTTTTTTCTTCGGCGCAACAGACGTGAAAGGATTTAAGCGCACTAATAGAAATGCAGACGCAGTGCGGCGTATGATTCCAGAACGGAGTAAAATAACGTGTTCTCAGATGGAGCCGTTTTACTTTACTTCATTTCCCGAGTATTACAGCCTTTTTCTCTTCCCGTGAGTTTGATACGTAATAAGTTGTAAGGGCCGGGACAAGTTAACACCGTGTTCAGGAAAAAGTCGTCTCATTCTGATTATAGACGCACGATTAACGTAAGAACAGTATGCAAAACAGTGTATTAACACAGATGGGGTAAGTGAACAGGGGAGCGAACACAACAGAGGGGAAGAGACAGGGAGGGCGAGAGAGAGAGAGAGAGAGAGAGAGAGAGAGAGAAGGAACTGCTGATCAATCTGCTGGGCCATCCGCGGGTGAGGATCATAATACTCATGACCACACAACTATAGAGGCCAAAAGTGACAAGTAAGGGAAAAAAAAAGGCAAAGAAAAGAATCACAGAGACACTACTGAAATATCCATTTATTCTCTCTCTCTCTCTTTTTCTCTCTCTCTCTCTCTCCCTTTTTCTCTCGTTAAGGGCAATCTAAAATGCTTAGTTCGGCCTCCAGAGTTCTCCCCTCAGGGCAAACGAGGAATGTTTTAACATAACTGGAGCCAAAACTATCGTCAGGGCCATCAACTTGTCCGCTAACGTTCACAAAACGTTGGGAAAACACTGGTACGGAGTTCAAAATGACATTCATAGGCTTATGAAACGTGATATCGTTCATAAAACATGTGGAATTTCTTCAGTTAACGGGACAGAGTCTGTCTTTAGGGGGCCATGTAAACACGGACGGGGCTTTACTACCTCAAGTTGTTCCCTTGGTAACCTGTTCTATAGGGGGCGGGGTCACAGGTCACCATGGTGACAAAGGTGTCTATAGAGTAGAGTTTCATACATAAGTAGAAATTAGTTACTTTTACTGTCAACTCCCATTTCTTATGATTCCCTGTGAGTTGTCCATATATAAACACACGCACGCACACACACACACACACATTGCAAGAGCCTTGACTATGGATTTATAAGCCAATGTCCGCATTAAATTTTCCAATAGATTTCTCAATCAAACGAGTGAGTGATATAGTGTATGAGAGTGTGTGCAAGTGAGGGGGTGTGTGCATATGAGGCCAGTATTTCATAGTTCAGAACAGTGTCCATGAGAGTATGAGGGAAAAGGTGTGTGCATGTGTGTGTGTGTGTGTGTGTGTGTGTGTGGGAGAGCACACCTCCCATCTCTGTGTATCTGACAGGCTGTTTATCAACCACCTCCAAAAGCTGACCTTCACACCCATAACTACTGTTCTGTACACACACACACAAAATACACATACACACACACACACATATATACACACACTTTTGTTTACACACACACACACACACACACACGCTCCAACAGCTCTGAGCTCTGAACAACTCTCTCTCTCGCTTTCTCTCTCTCTCTCCTTCCTCCTCTTTCTCTCTTTCTCTCACTGCCAGCCTGTCTCTCCCTCCCGTTCTCTTTCTTTGTCATTGATCGCTGATGCGATTGGCTGCTCTCGTTGCTCGGTAATGACCTGCCTGGACGCTCAGATTAAACTGTCAGCTGTCAGCGATGGATGGGCAAACTGTGAGCATGTACACAAACACGTACACACACACACACACACACACACACACACACACACACACAGACGCGCACACATACAGAGAGCCCCACACCTGTCAGGATGCATCCAGTAAGTGCAGGTGTATGTGTGTGGGGGTGTGTTTGTATATAAGGGAGAGAGAGATCTTCCACAGTTGCTCTGTGAAGACTTATGGACGTGACAGTCTTCTCCACAGCAGTATCATCCCTCAGCATTAGTCTAATCTAGCATATCATCCACAACAAGAGTACATGTAGTCCCCGTGCATGACACAGTGACTTACAGAGTAACCATAGTGAGTGAAATGTGTAATTTGTGTGCGTGTGTGTGTGGTGTCTTCATGCATGAGTGGATCAGTATACCAAAAGAATAGCATGCCAGAGTGTCTCTTGGCTGTAGCACTGTGTGTGTGTGTGTAAGGGCTGTGTGTGTGTGTGTGTGTGTGTGTGTGACTGTTTGCGTGTCTCTGTGTGTGTGTGAGTGTTTGCGTGTCTCTGCGTGTGTGTGTGTGTAAGGGTGTGTGTGTGTGAGTGAGTGTGAGTGTTTGTGTGTCTCTGCGTGTGTGTGTGTGTCTGTGTGCGTGTGTGTGTGTATAGTCTCTGGACCGGTCTGGACTTTTGTGTTGTGATTGGCTGGGACTCTCCTGACTGTCAGCGCAGTATCTCTTTACACTGACGAATGGGATGTCTCCTTTACTTTCCCAAAACCTCCACTCCTCCGTTCTCCCGTTCACTCACTCCAAGCAGGGCAACGGGTAAGAAAACAACCATCCCTTCTTCTCATTCCTCCTCCCTCTGTCTGTTCTTCCCCAGAGAGCAGGCCAAGACCAGACAGGGAGCTAAATTTAAACCCTTTCCCAGTCACAGCGCAGGGAGAGTAGCCTACGGAGAGCTCTGATAGAAGGGTGGGGGATATATGAACCTTTCAGCTGTGTGTGTGTGTGTGTGTGTGTGTGTGTGTATGTGTGTAGGATAGAGAAAGAGGGATGCAGTGAGATAAAATTCATTAGCTTCTCTGGTGACCCGCTAAACACAGTGGGCCACACACACACACACACACACACACACACCCTCAGTCTCTCTCTCTCTCTCTCTCACACACACACACACACACAGAGCTTCTTTGGTGACCCGGTAAACACCAGGGGCCCCAGACTTGATATATCCATGACAGTGAGAGACAAGGCTGGGACTTGTGGGATCCATATGTGGGTGTATAGATAGTAAGGGTGAATGAACATTGCCCCTCTGTCAAATATGGTCCCTGAAGGCCCCACATAAACAAAGAGATTGTACAGTCATTTACCCATCAGAGAGAGAGACAGAGAGCGAGAGAGGGAGACACACACACACACACACACACAGAGTCAAGAGAGAGAGAGAAGCAGACAGAGAAAGAATCTCTCTCTGGGTTTGGATCACAAGATGTACTGTCTGATGCACTGGTGGCGTGAATAGTCATGAGATTGTTATGAATTATGTTTCTGCTATCTCTGAACATCTGTGCTGTACACTGCTGGGCTGCCAACAGCGCGGTTCCAGTGAAACACAGTAAGACTAAAACAATTTACCCTAGCTAATCATCATCCTGTAGTCTGATTATTAAAACACTCATACTGATGAACCTCAAATATCACCTAAAGACATGAGCCAAAGTCTATAAAATGATCCACACATACAAACACGCACACACACACACACACAAAGGGTATCCTGTCTTGCTTTGTTGGCTGGAGGTTGGTCTGTGTGTGTGTGTGTGTGTGTGTGTGTGTGTGCGTGTGTGTATGTTTTTGCAGATGAGTGTCTGTGTGTATGTGTATATGTGTGTGTGTTTGTGTGCGTGTGTGTACGCGTGCACGTGTGTGTATTTGCAAATGAGTGCCTGTCTTTATGTGTGTGTATATGTGTGTGTGTGTGTGTGTGTGCGTGTGTGTATGTTTTTGCAGATGAGTGTCTGTGTGTATGTGTATATGTGTGTGTGTTTGTGTGCGTGTGTGTACGCGTGCACGTGTGTGTATTTGCAAATGAGTGCCTGTCTTTATGTGTGTGTATATGTGTGTGTGTGCGTGTGTGCGCGCTTGTGTCTGTGCGTGTGTGTGTGTGTGCGCGCTTGTGTCTGTGCATGTGTGTGTGTACATGTGTGTGTGTGCGGCCTGGGGTCAGTGTGTGGAAAAAGGAGTGGTGTTGAGTTGAGCATTAAGCTCCTGTAGCTGTTAGAATAATATTTCTCCAGGGGTGCGGAGATGCTAACGTTAATCAAAACAGGACATCCTGAAGCTCAACCTTTTCTCTCTCTCTCTCTCTCTCTCTCTTTCTCCCTCTCTCTCTCTCTCTCTCTCCCCTTTCTCACTCTCTCAGTCACTCACTCACTCACTCACTCTCTTTCGCTCTCTCTGTCCCTCTCATCATTTTGTTTTTCTGTTTGTGGACAAGCCACAATCTCAGGAAGCGTTGGGAACGGAGCTCATCAAAGCGTGGTGCGAGAGCGAGATTCCTGGGCTGGGGCGAGATTCCGGCCGGTGGGAATCTTTGGAATGCCGCTGGGAGAGGAAAGGAATCTCCACTGTCTCTATTGTTCAGCTTTTTCCTCCGTCTGTGAGTGTGTGTGAGTGAGTGTGTGTGTGTGTGTGTGTGTGTGTGATATGTGTGTTGTCTGTCCTTCCATCCTTTTCATCTCCGGGTCAAAACGGAGCAGATTCAATCGTTTTAGTGGACCCACGACCCTGCACGTCCCAAACCCCCATCTGTCAGGTAACGCGAAACCAGCTAATCATAGTTACCTTCCTTCCCACACACACACACACACACGCACGCACGCACGCACACTCACACACCTATCTGACCCTGGCCGACCCAGCTGACAGTAGAGGATATGAGTCAGATCTCCGCGGCACAAAATGTTCACTTTACACCTGAGTCAAACTGGATCGTCAGAAAGGTTTGGAACACGTTCAGTCAAACTTATCCTGGCCAGGGTTCCCAATAACCCCGTCATATCCACAGGTTAATCAGTGCAGACAGGGACACTGGAGTCGAACGACGGTGTGTGAGTGTGTGAACAGACCAAGATTCCACCGTACTCTTAAGCAAACATTATGTCTCGTTAACGCTCGTTGTAATTAACGCGACCGCATTGACCCGGGCTCTCCGGCATTATCCCGTACGAGGAGAGAGAATGGGAGGGGCGCGTGAGATATAAAAACTCCTATCTAACTGTCATTTATTTCAAAGTCAGAGCAAAGTGAAGTGCATGTTTGAAAAGGGCGCACAGAAGTTTAAAAAATGAGTGTTTGTGAGATAGAGAGAGAGAGAGAGAGAGAGAGAGAGACAGAGAGTGAGATTGTGAGTGTGCATTTAACGTATGAATGTCACACAGAGTTGATCCAATGTCAGAGGGAAAGATAGATGTTCTCATTCTATGCCTTTGTGTGTTTGAAAAGTCAAAGTCATTCTCACATTATTTACTAAATCATTTTATCTCCGCCTCATGTTTAAACTCTTATCACTGTGAGTGGGTGAGAGGTCATTCACTTATGAGACTTGGCTCACACTCGAAGAGTAAGAGGATGTGTGTGTGTGTGTGTGTGTGTGTGTGTGTGTGTGTGTGTGTGTGTGTGTGTGTGTATGTGTTGTCTCACTGTCAAAGCGTGTGTATGTGTCGTTTGCTAAAATGACAGATATGTAAGAATTCCCCCTATTCCCACTCTCCCATCCTGAGCAGTGACCTTTCGCTATATTATATGAACTTGACCGCTTCACAGTGGAGTTTATCATACACCCAAACACAATAAGAACAGAGAGAGAGAGAGAGAGAGGGAGAGAGAGAATCACAAACACCACACCCTCAAGAGATCCTGCCATACTGGGACATGGTGTGATCGGGACTTTCAGAAAGACAAAGTGTGTGTGTGTGTGTGTGTGTGTGTGTGTGTGTGTTTGCATGTGTGTGTGTGTGTGTGTGTGTGTGTGTTTGCGTGTGTGTGTGTGTTGAAATATTGTTATCGGGACTTTCACAAAGTGATTGTTAGTTAATTCCTGTTTGTAACTGTGAGTTTTGGAGAGAAAAAAAATCCCAAAAGACATAAGGAAACACAAACTAATCTGATCCCAATATCCATACACACACAAACACACACACACACACACACCTGTGTCCTGAATCACAGGTTACATACATTTAGTTTCACACCCAGACGTACCAGACACAAACATGCACCTGTTCTCTCCGCACACAGATAGCAGGCGGAGAAATCTTTTCATCTGTGAGCTTGAACTGATAGTATTAGCCCAGGTATCGGTACTACCAGCCCTCGACACCTGTTGCCGTCAGAGACAAAGAAGTATTAGGTGTGGAAAGCAACAGGCATGTTAGATCTCTTCCACTGCGTGGATTTATGTGTGCCTTTTGTCTCGGAGTTGAAACCTAGTTGAGGTTATAGTGATGTCATTTAGAAAGTCTTATTTGTAATTGATTGGGGTGCTACATGGCAAGAGGTGGTTTCATTTGCTAACAAACATCATTTTTCAAAACCTCTGCAGAGAACCCGAGCGGCAGTGCCACTGTTAAAACGACATCAAAACCGATGATGTGACAACATGAAACACACACACACACACACACACACACACACACATACACACTACATCAAAGAAACATTGCGTAAACACACAAATACACAAACACACACACACACTTGCTCACATACTCACAAACACACACAAGCACGCACACACTCGCTCGCTCGCTCACTCGCTCACATACGCACGCACACGCGTGTACTCACACACTCACGCAAAAACACAGAAACAATTAATCGTGGGAGGACACCTTTCCTTACCTCAACTAAAAAATAGACAAGCGTAGCCTGGAAGAAAACACACCCATGAATAGTTTAGATTAGATAGATTAATACACACAAAATGCTCTCTCTTTCTCTCTCTCTCTCTCTCTGTGTCGCTCTCCCTCTCTTTCTTTCTTTCTTTCTCTCGCACACACAAAGTATAAAAATATACTTCATTTTTGAGTCTCTATGTAGATAATGACCTCAACCTTGGCACACACCCTGGGCAGACTGTCGGCAGCGCACTGGCGAGCCCTTTGTGTGTGTGTGTGTGTGTGTGTGTGTGTGTGTATGTGTATGTATGTGTGTGTGTGTGTGTGTGTGTGAGTGTTCATATCTCTATCAGAGACTGTCTGACCTTAGGGACGAGGGCAGGGACGGGACGGGCTCATTGTTCTGTACTGGTACTGGTTTCCCTGCGGTAAACACACTCGGCAGTTCCCAGGCCTCCCGAATAACCCCCCCCCCCCCCCCTCACCACCCCACCCCACCCCACCTCTCCTTCACCGTTCTCACACTGTCTGGAACGCAGCGCCCAGGCTCCCCCTGGGGTACTCCCCATACCCTCCTCTGACCCTGTCCTTGCATATACTCACACACACACACGCGCGCGCACACATATACATATATACACACTCACATTCACACACACTCTTCAGCCATTCATCGCCTTTTGTTACCGCGTATAGCCGTACTTGATTTCAAAGACGATGGTTCGTTGCGATGATAACTTATGGTCGTGTTGTTGTTGGGTTTTTTTTTTTTTGTTTGTTTTGTTTTGTTTTGTCTTGTTTTACTAGCGTTAAAGATTAAATCATAAGTCACTCTTTGATAAAGTCATTAAAATGCACTTACACAGGGGTGGATACAGTCTGGATGTTTTATGAGACACACCTGATACACAGGATTGTATGCGTTTGGGCAATCATTGCATTCATAAAAAGTATACACAAGACTTTAGAAATCACGTAATACTGGTCTTTTGAACGTGGAGGGCAGTTCGGTGGGTTTGGAGTGGGCGAAATGGAGACTTTCAAACGCTGTTTTGCATCGCTGGCTGGGCTTTTGTTCAGCTCAAACTCTTTAAAGTTTCAGCTGAGGCTTCACAATCATAGCTGGTCAAGAATTAAGGCAGAGTAATTGGAGGTCAATAGGCCACACTGGACTACAACTCCCAGAATCCCCCAAAGGCCACTGCAAGAACAATCAGTCAAACCAATCACATCTCCAAATAAACAACCCACTGACCTGCCCTCCGACCAATCAGAGCACTGCATAAATAAATGGCTGACCTGGCCCTTTCATTTTGTCTACTGCTAACAGAGACACTCTCATTAACTCCTTAGCATGGGTGCGACAGAGAGAAAGAGAGCGAGCGAGAGAGAGAGCCTTCTGAAATGAAAAGTGAAAGGATATGGGGGTGTTGATGGATGAGGGAAGCTGTCTGTCAGTGTCACCTACAGCCCCTAAATTGCACACACACATACGCGCGCACACACACGCACACACACACAACTCACTCACTCACACCCCTTGGACACACAGTATTTTAAAAGTTGTAAAGCTTTTCAGAACAAATTTCACATTTACCGAGACACAACTTTCAGTCCTTCTCTCTCTCTCTCTCACTCTGTCTCTATCCCATACACACTCACACTCTCTCTCACATACACTCACTCACTCACACACACACACATGCACACACACACACACACACAATTCCCAGGACATTAGTAGACCTCTTGGCCAAACCCAGGGGCTTCCTACTGATCAATCAAGCCCTTCAGATAATGTGATCCATCATACTCAAACACACACAGCGCTCTCCCAAGACTCGTCAACCAGCCTTAGGCAGCTGGGAACTCTTCACACAATCAGATTTTACACTGCGCCAACAAAGTCCACCATTCTAGACATCATTAAATGAAGTGTCACTTGAACTCCCCTTCCATAAGAGAAGGGACACTGTTTAAGTAATTAGCCAAGACAGAATCAAGTAACTTTCTCTTTGGAGGAAGAAGGAAAAAAAAAAAGTGTAACCAGCCAGTGGTTGGCAAAAATAAATCCAACTTGGAAGGTTCCAGGGACAAGCAAACCAATTCAAACAACTCAAAAAAACAAGTTTATGGTTTAATCACGCGAGTTAAAAAGTCATGTCAATATTTATCCTTGAATAAAAATGTTCTGAGACATTAATATTGTAAATGTTCAGTTTTCCACAAGCTGTGGCGAGGAGATAATGTAAACATCTTTTTAAGCCCCAGTGTGCCAGTATAATTCTTCAGCCAGGACGCTGTTCACGGCTCAGAGAGATAGGGGACATTTGTTTACCGAGCTCCAGGATCTAACGAAGCGGGGAACGCCAAGAGAGGGAACGCTATGCCACGACGGGCTTCCTCGAGACAACGGGCATTTAATAGGGTCCCCCACTCTCTCTAACTCTCACCTTTTAAATAGCCCGATCCATTAACCCCGTTTTGAATAGGCTTGATAATGAGCCGAGGGCAGCGGGCGCGAGATGCAACACGGCCCATTGCACAACAGAACGCGCCCCTGTCGGAATACTGGAGGATGGCGCGCGCTGACAGGCGAAGAGAATGCGCGTACAGAGAGCGCTTTCACTCACGCAGAATGTCACATTGTTGTTAGTCGAATCTTGCTTTTTTATTATTTAAGAAGAGTTGATTTCCCATTGTTTGGACACTTTCACGGTGAACCGAGTCACATCAAAGTCAAAACAAAGACGCACCGTGAAGCTGACGAAACTATTACCCTGTTTAGAGCGGGCCAAAGAGGCATGTGCTGAGCATGCGAGAGACGTGAAACTTTTCAGTCTGGTCAGTCCAGATTCAGATAATTATAATGAGTGATTACATTATCTTTAAGCTTTAAGTGCAGATAAGAAGGTAAAATCAAAAGAACAGTGCGTAAGCGACAGTCCGTTTTTGTCACTGGTGTTGCGCTATAAACAAATATGAGAAGATAATGAAGTGAGGCTTATTACAAAGGAGTTAACAATGAGGTTTATATCAGCCAATGGTTGCCTTCAACTTTCTCCCAACAAAGTTCCTGTGAAATAAAGCAGTTTGATGGTCAGCAGAATATAGCCCCCAGCGCAACCACACCACAGAGTATGTAGACTATTTAGTTCACCTACCAAGGGACACACCCAAATAAAATTGGCAAACGATCACACTGCTTCAAAAAAAAAACTAAAAAAAAACGAGCTCTGCATTGAAGTGACAACAGTGTACACGTTATAATCGAGATCTGGCTATACGATAAGGCAACAAAATGCACGTGCGGTCAAGATCAGCTCACTGACTGTAAACATAAACACGCACCAGATTTCAACCAGACTCAAAAATCACAGCGCTGTTGGCAGACTTTTATTTGTGACGAGAAAGTATCATAACGTAAACAGGTCTGACGAACGTCAGTGTACAGCCATTCTTTATTCGGATTGTGGCTGAGTTTCAGGTGAGCGTAAAGGTTATAGTAGAGGCTGCGGCTGTTATTTTTCTGATGAATAGCCCAATTTAGCACATAGTACAAAGCGTGTTACACTGAGCTGGAATTAAACTGCTGTGATATTAAGTGCTCTGAAGGGAAATCGGCACACAAAATATTAATCTAAAGATGTCTGAATTTCTGGTTGGTCATGGAGACTTTTTTCCGATACAGCCCATCAAATATAATGTTACACCGGGGAAATCCACCTACACACGCTACAAAATCTTAAAGTCACTCCCACCGGTTTTGGAGGGCATATGGTATGGCGACTAAAAACTAACCACTCAGGTTAGGACATTTCGACTGACCGCAAAAAAAAAAACAAAAAAACAACATGGCACATCTGGCATGGTAGAGCACACCTCCTTAAAACTGCAGCCTGGTCTGGTTTTATTATCTTCCCGCCATTCGCACATCACATAACACGAGCTTAGACGCATGCAGTTGGAATGGAGTGTGCGGTGAGGCCACACGAAAAAGGTTTTTTTCTTCCCACTCACAAAGGCAACCCCTCTCACAGCCGCACGCTGGACGCGTTTACCGGCAGACGGGGCCCGTTATGAGTAGTCTGGGAATTTAAATATTCAATGTTGACATTGTGCAGGGCCTGGCGCTGGGCCAGAGCTCTAAGGGTCTCGCGGGATCCACGGCCAAGCCGTCCAGAACATTCTCTCCTCTTGACTTAATCGGTAGAAATCTTCTTACATCTTGAGTAAATAATAATCTTAAAATACACACCAAATTATCCCCCCTCATTCTGAGATTGTAAGTAATGATGTCGAGCTCTGTCTGGAAGGTCGGTGCAGACCCTGCTACACTGGCAAATATCTCTCACTAACTTTTTGGGCTTTATTTTTAGCTCGACATGATCGCATGAATAAAGTGCTTAAAACCACTATTGGATGGGAGTAAACCTGAAACAAATCTGGCAATCGACTCATGCTCTCTCTCTCTCTCTCTCTCTCCCTCTCTCTGTCTATCTGTCTGCTTATTTGTGCACCCTAAATCAACCAAATAAATATGATGATTGCAAAAATTCATACATTTTCTTTTTAAACAGTTCTCAGTCAACTATGATCTCAAACAACATTGTGTAGTTCTTTGAAGAGTTGTACCACGTAAAGCCCTAAGACTTGATATGTAACTAAGGTTAACATGACCTTTCAAAATAAATCATCCATTCCAGTTCTCTGCATTCAAGCAGATTAGGATATGTGACACACACATTTCACACACGTGCGCTAAAAATCAACATTTTGCCGGAGCTTTAAAATATTATATATATAATATAATTATATAAATATGGAGGCACAAAATTAGTAATGCCACAAAATGCGAAGGGTGGAAATGAGTACTTGGACTTCAAATAAAAAAGTTGCCGAAATATATCAGTTATGTTTTGCCGCAGGCCGCTTGTCAAAGACGCAGTTTTATTGCAGTTGTCGAGATGAACTCTGCATAGCCAGTTATAGTTACATGAAATTAGTCGACACTCCTGAAATTAAAGAAGTACTCCGAATTGAAGCTACAAAACCACATATAAATGCTTAAATATTTTACTCACTCATTCATAACTGACCGAGATCACCAATAGCCTATTATTAAAAAAAGGTAATATTGAAAATGGATTGAATACTATTTCTTTCTTTCTTTTTTTTTTTTTTTTTTTTTTTTAGAAAAATCCATTCTTAGGGCAAGGCCAATTTGCTTTTTAGCTCACACGAAATAGCACGACAGCTCTGTAAACGCCAGAATTGACTCGAAGTCAAAGTAGGTAGAGCTTATCTGATCTCTAACCAACAACCAGTTTCTACAGTTGACTGGACACTCAAGGAGAGTGCTGTGATCGGCATGCACAGAGAGAATTTTCAGCCCTGTAATGAACATTACAATGCAACAACCTATTGTGTGTGTGTGTGTGTGTGTGTGTGTGTGTGTGTGTGTGCAGGTGTGTGTGTGTGTGTGTGAGAGAGAGAGAGAGAGAGAGGGAGAGAGAGAGAGTTGCTTCAGGCAAGCTTTGCTGCGTTCAGAAAAGGAACTGTACACATGGTAGAATGACAGGGGAGTTTGGTAGTTTATTGAACGGATAACACCCTGCACGACCCCTGTCTCTGTCCAGACACCACAGACGGTATCTGGCCCTGGTGTTGCCATCAGCAAAGGAAACTGTATTTCAAAACACTATAATGATCTTCTTGCTAATGTTACCTTCTTTCTTACCTCTTGGCCAGTGGCCGAAATTGCACGGCCGTGATTTAGAAATCTTATTATTAAACTAAAATTTCTGAACTTCATCGCTTCATGGGACAAGTTCGCCGCTTTTTTTAATTTCATGAGCTAGTGCAAATATTTTGCAATTTTTTTTTTTAATGAGAATCGGTGCCTTGTTGACTCAAATTTATCACTGCAAGGAAACCAAGTCCCAAAAAGAACGTCGGAAGTTCACATCTTACAACAAAGACGTTTCGAGTTTTATGCAGCTTCTTCTTCAGCAGGGAAATTGTGCAAATATAAAAATTGTGTCATATTCGGATATATTTCCAAGAATCGCAAAGAGAGCGTTTAATGGAAAAGATCTTGGGAGACAGAGAAATCTGCCTGCAGCGCAAGGGGAGGGGGTGGGGGGGATGGGGGGGATGGGGGGGGGGGGGGGGTATTTCACATCAGTGTAATTCATTTAGTACAAGTAATTCAAGTACTATCAAATAGGGTGAAAACTTATTACTAACTACTTGATGTTGAAACCCTAAAATTGAGCAGCGTTATGGAGCGATCAAAGACACGCATAGATGTCAACTCCAACAGCCGCCTTGGGGCGACTCTTAACTAGAAACTCCGACTACATTAGTGCGTTTAGGCTGATATCAGAAACACGCAAACACTTCTCCGGGCATTTTACACTGGAACACATTTCTAATCGGATTTAATCACTTGTTGCACGATCATGCCAATTTTCACAATGGCAGAACAGATTAAAGTGAAAGCACTTACTAACCACAAAAGCCCAATTGTTAATAGGTGTACCTACATAGTGAAATGTAGATTAAAATCAGACCATTAATTAAGCACATCGTTTGTATTTACTATCAGTCCGCGACTGTCGCTAATTTGACGTTAAACTACCTGTTTGCATTTAAAAGCTTGACTCCGTGTTGTAGTGTTTGTTCGCCGATGTCAGCTTTAGGGAAAGCTGTCTTTTCAAAGTCGCGGCTGCAAATTGATGTGACCAGAGTTCCAGAACGTGCAGAGAGCGGACAAGCTTATTACGCTAGAGCGCCCACTACATGCAACGAAACTCGGCTAATAACACAAGATTTCCGAGAAGTTCCCGTGCTGTTTGTTGAACTTTTTGATACTTCTGAAGCCCAGTTGAAAATGTTACATTTAGCGTCGCGTTTAGCACTGCGCTCGACAACAACACTCAAAGCTCCACTTCACTGCTTTTACGTTTAAGTACACGGCGAGAGAGGAACGGAGTCAGCAAGCGGCAGTATAGAGAGTACAGGTTGAAACCTTTTGAGGCGAAAGCATTGATATGTGAGATACACATGTACAAGATGGCAGTTTGAAAATGCTAAAAAAAGGGGATGTTGCACCTACCAGTGGCCAGTTTCCTTGCCCTGCCTTTGGACCTCATGATGCCAGTCTTTCGGCGTGGGTTAGCTCGGTTTTTTCTTGGATCTTTTCCTCCTTTTTCTTTTTTCTCTGTCCTTTTCTCTCTGTTTCTCAATCCGGACGCGCTATCTCTCCAGCATTGTCAGTTTGGACACCTTCGCACATGCGCATAGCACAGAACTGCCAGCATCGCCAAAAAAGTTTGGAACAATTTATCACCCGATATTACCGATCTTGTCAGATGGCAATAGCTGTGGGATCCCTTTCGTGTCAGATCTTCAGAGATCAGTGGGCTTGAGACGGAGCCGTCTGCGACCCCCGGGTCCACGAGGAACCGGAGACATTAATTATAATGGAGCGGTCTCGTGCGTCCTCAATGCCTATGCTTTTGTATTTTAAATGAAGTCGCATTAATCACTGTTCGGGAAAATCACTAATGTAAAACGTTTTTATTAAACGCTTTTTTTATGCAATTTAATTGAGATTTGACCATCATTGCGAATATTTGAGAATGAATGAAAACTTTCACGACCCCCCACCCCCCCTTCAAACCCCCCCGTTCCTCATCCGGCGCGTGGGCAGTCGGAACCGAGGGCAGCCTTGAGACTATTTTTTGCGGTGGTGACAATTATTAATCTGTAAAATAGACTCGCTGCCTCTCTGAATAAATGCCCGTTACCGTCGGCGAACTTCGGCTACATTCCATCACTCCCGGGGTTGAACTGCAATCCCAAATCAAGCCTGGAAGCCCTAATAAATGATTTCCGGTGTTTAAAAACCGTACTAATAACGTATAATAATTAGGAAAAGTGTTTCATTACGCATTTGATTTATTACGCAAAACTGTCTCTCTATAATTGTACAGCGAGAATGCAAGCCACATTTTCTCACACTTTCTCACTACTTCTGTCATAGCCCCTGTAAAATGGGACACTGTACAATACTCGTTTCATATTAAGACTTTGTATTTTGACATGTTCACAATATGCTTGTGTACCGTTTCGGTCCATATCACGTTCACCACCATCATCTTTATCATCCTCGTTCTTTTCAAGATTATGGCTGGTAACATAATCATGCTCATGACCATTACAAAAATGTTTTTACTGTTGCAACATTACAACAAGCGGCTGTTATTAACTTGTCAGCTGAGGGAAACATGTGTCTTTGTTAAGGTCCTGGAGGGTCATCAAGTTAATTGCTCATTAATTAGGGACGCGTGACATCATGTTGACCTTGTCCATGAACCTTTTAAAAGGTTGCGGTCCTCCCCACATGACGTATCGATTCTAGAGTATTTTAAAACAGATCCGATGGAGTTGACATCATTATGCATAAGCGCAAAGCAGGTTTAAGAGTTACCTCGCAGAGGACGTTTGAGAAATGCCTCGGCAAACAGCAATTTTTCCTCAAGTTAACACCAATAAGTGAACCTATCTCTCTCTCTCTCTCTCTCTCTCTCTCTCTCTCCCTCTCTCTCTCTTTAAAGGTCTTGCGATGTTTCTTTTCCGACCACTCAACCCCACTCCTTTAGGTCTACTTTACGCATACGAAAGGTATTGTGGGTGTAATAGTTTCCTGAATGCATAAAAACCCAGTAGAAAAAAAAACTTGATTCCGTATCAAAATTAGGTGTCTTTAATTAAAATATACGCGCGGTGAATTAAAAAGAGTTTGCAGTCAAAGTTCAAAAATTCACTCGTGATGTTTAGTATTATTTGATGATTTTTTAACATGACCTCTGCAGTATTTAATTTTTGCTTTGCCGGAAATTCTTGCACAGGTATTTATGAAGAGTCTCGTTGTCGTGATTTCCTCAATGCGTTATTTTATAATTGCGTACATTTATTTTGAGATCAATAATGTAATAACAGTTGGTTTCCCCTAAAAGCAATGGGATGTCTAACTCTGTTACAATTTCAGCTCGTATCATATCACATAGATATGGCCACATCTTCATTCCTACAGTTTCCTGATGTGAAATGAAAAAGATTAAAAGAGAGAAATGATGACCTCTGCAATGAACTATACCCCCTATTCCATGTATTGAGAGAGAGAGAGAGAGAGAGAGAGAGAGAGAGAGAGAGATCCGTGAACTACAGTTCATTCCAAGGCAAGGGGGGACGCCAGTAGGCTGCTTTGTGCCGCCTCGCGCTTCCATTAGCTTAAATGGAAACTGTTTTCATTCGTTGCAATAACTCACCATTGTCGTCTCCCCTCTTTTCAGAATGCACACTTTATTATGATACACTGACCCCAGCAGCCAAGACTGGCTCAGACCGAAGAGTGGTTGGAGGATCAGACAAGACCCCGTAGGCTGTAATTATTGGGTATTAATTGGGTTCAAGACCTTTTGCTAGTATAGTTAAATTATTAGCTTGTCCAATGATACACATTTAGATCTATCAAAAGAGAAGGTGCGTAGTTTACCTCGCTTACTTATAATTTTAACCTAATTATAGGTTATAACCTTTCTTCGTTATATAAAAAACCTTCGCTGTACAGGGTGTGTGTTTTGAAAAAAGTGCAATGTTTAGATGGTGGTTGAAGAGTTAAAATAAAACATAATTTGTTGGAGTCGCAGCCCTCGCGCCAGACTGAAAGTGAAAAGGGAGCCGCGGGCGCAAGGAAATTACCGCACGCCCGCGTGACCTTTGAGCAAGGTAATCAATCAAGTGATCAACAGGGATATTTATCAATGCTACATCCTGTCCGGCATGATTCAAAAAAATAAATTCAAACAATGATTAAACGAAGAGAATGAGAGTAAAGTAAAAAAATATATAATATATATCTTTAAATGACAGATAGTAGCATATCATTTTCATTTGAAAATCACTGTAAAAAAAAACAGGATAAATAGCAAGGGTTAGGCTATACCTGATTTTCGACTGGCCAAATCAAATGTGAGCTATCAGCAAAATGAAGATCAATATGAACACATGACCAGTACCTCAACTTATTATTATTTTTATTATTACTATGATTATTGTTATTATTATTGTTGTTGTTGTTGTTGTTGTTGTTGTCATCGATAATAATAACAACAGTAAGAATAACACTAATAATAATAGCAATAATATATGACCAAGTTTCATTTTAATTTAAAATTATTATGTAACTTCTTTTCTCCTTTGCAAAATAGCTGAGGTTTTCAAATAACAGCTTCATTTTCACTTTTTACGATCGTTCTTTCACCTCGATTATTTCATTAAAATAATTATATTGGCATCATTTCTTGGCATTTTGCAAATATTCATCATCCATAACGTCGGTCGAAGAGAAAATACTACTGTGTCAGGGAAAAAGAAAACGCTGCAAAAAAAAGGAGCCCGGAACGAAGACCGAGTGCGCCCCAGCAAGCAGTGCCCCTCTCTGGAGGCGAGCGTAAGAGAAGCCGTGCGAACACTCGGGCACATTCTTACATCCGTGAAGGCTGCCAACGGACCGCGGGGTCTGAGCGTTCCATGCCCTGCCTTTCCGCCTCAAACAAGCGGAAACATTCTGTAACCACAAGCGCTACGACGTAAAGTTAAGTATGTACAGTTCATACAATACTTATTAGAGTTTTTATTTCGAAAAAACTGAAATCATTTCGGGTGCTGACCACCGTTTACTTTTCAACTTTGGTTTAATATTATAGTGTCGCGAGCAATCTAAATTCCATCAGCTGCAATATCTGGAAAATATATAGCCCTCACTTTTCTCCCTCTACGGTATGATTCTCACGTCCAAGAGCAACAAAATCACTGGCAAATGAACGCGGCTTTAATAAAACGATGTTAATACTGTCACATCAAACTCAGCTGAATTTAAACATTCTTCTCAAGAACTCAGTCTTGAAAGTGGATTAAAGCGTCCAATTCATTCAGGAAAATATAAGACCTTTACATGCCTCGTGACGGCCGGGAGGTACTGAAGACACTGTTCCCTAAAATGAGCCTGTTTAACCATACTTTAAAGTTCATCTTTACAAGTAGCCGTTAATTGCACTTTTCATGGTCAAAAATTGACAGTCTAATACAAACAGTGCTTTACAAAAATGTAATACAATAGCGGCACCTTATACAACACTTTATAGTTACAACAAACATCGATTAAAGGGCTAAGTGGAATTCAATTTTGGTCACGCCATGCCCTGCAAAAATACCAGACGCTGAGATGGAAAGGGGAAAAACACTTTTCATTATTTTGAAGAAAGATTTCGTGCTGATGAAGCGTGTCCTGTCAGTGACCATAAAGTTCCATCACTATTAATAAATACATAACTCATTCATACGTTGTGTTTTGCTACCCATACGTGAGTGAGTGGGTTGCGAGTAAATTGGAGTGGTTTAAATGCGCCATGGATGGAATTATTCGCCGTCAGCATCATGAGCGCGCTGCGAATGCTCATGACATTTAAGGTCCATGCGCACCATAAAGAACATAGCCTCGTTCTTTTCGTCATTGTATGTCCACTTGTCAGGCAATGTTCTCCAGGCGGCATTAAGCAAGAGAAGTCTACATTAAAAATGATTTCTCCTTTTCATTCGAATATACCAAATATTATAAACATACGGTGGCAGAACGGTGTTGGCAATTCTTTTCTAATGTGAAAACATCGTCTCGTTTTCTTTTTTACGGTTATAAAGTGTATATTACCGTTTGTGGAGTCCAACTGGCTTTCAGAATTAAACTGATAATTTGTGGAGAACAGAGACAGCGTCGATTCAGAGATCAGATTAACTGTCTCCACGGCCATGCAAAAATAACTTGAACAACAAGAGAGACTTGTTAAAACAAAAAGAACCGACGTGGATAATTTAAGATGATCAATCATCGACAGCGGAGTACGGCTGTTATTTTAGAGGAGATGGAGGACAAAGCTTCTTTCTGACAACTGTCGTTGTCTCTGCAGTAAAAACTCGGCTTCAGGATATTGTAGCGGAGTTAGATATTTGCTCTTGCTGGAAGAGATAAATCATTACTAATGTTAAGAGGTGGTCCTTTTGAGAGGATGAGGAAATATAACGTCAATACAGCGTTTATTACCTTTCTTTGCGCTTCAAGCATAAGGTGGTTAAAAGGGTAAAACTTCACTGAGGTTTTGTGCCGTTTTAAAACAATTGCACTGGATGCGTCTCTTTGAAAAAAGGCGTCCATCAAGTAAATGCATGGGAATTAGATGCCCTCATTTCACTAACTCTCGTTTATAGAAACCTCGAATTTGAGTTTCACTATTATTGATACTTTAGCGCCATCTAGCGTCGCATATAGATACCAAACTATGCCTTACCAAGTTCTATCTTTGTTCTCGGCAAATACAATTTTTAATTTTGTGGTCTGAAGCCTACACTGAAATTGGTAGTGTAACAGGCGTGTAACTGGGGGGCTTGAAGGAGAATCTCTCCCTTGTACACAGGAGTCTTAAAGATGAGAAAACGGGCCTAAATAAAGAACAACAACTGTTGCTTCTCCTTCGGTCATTAAGTATTCTTTGATTGACAGCTATTTGAAGGGAATGGGTCATTTGCAACCGCGCTTCCCGGCAACTGACTATCAGGCTGGATTACGATGCGCTCTCCAGACAATCTGTGGACGTATTTATGACCTCTGGAGAGCTCACTGCAGGTCTACGTGCGGTCGTTCATTCTCCCGTCCTGCGAACGAAGGAGTTTCCTCTGCCGCGGTTACAGACTCGCGCTCATCTATTGCCCATTGACTCCCTCATCTTCCCGGACCTCTCAGGGGGTAGATCTGACGACTAATCGATCTGGACACTCGATCAGATTTATTTATCTCTAGTTCCCGTAAGACCAGACAGTGGGATGCGCGTCAGTTCCCGGTTGTGTACAACTTGATAAATAGTTTTCTCAAATCTGCAGTCAAGAAGCGTGTTTTTCTGTGGGGGTTTTTTTTTTTTGCTTTGCCCACATGGCATACGGAGATGAGAGTGATGATAAAATTAACAAGCAACTTGACATCAGTATAAAAGTGAAAAAAATCCGAATTATAAACGCGTTCATTTTAGTTCAATCCCAGTAGACAAAAATTTTAAGTGCATCATGAGCGCGTAGCCTGTAGGAATGGCGAGACCGTCACATGTTAAGACATTTTAAGACAGTTTTAATAAAATAAACGGAAATTAAATTCATAAAGATATGCTTAAAATCGGGGACACGCGACGTTTCGAAGTTGATAAATAGCAACACAATAAATAATTAAACGTTGAAACTGTATAAAAGATTATATACCTGCTCATGCTGAAGAACATGCATGCCTCTCTAACTGAATGTTATTGATACAGTGGTTCATATCCACGTGCAATGTGTCTGCTTGCCAAAACTGCTCCTTGGTCAACATCAATTTTACCAATTTGATTCATTATGGGAACAGAAACTCAGCCATCTGTCATCATCTCAGTTAATATTAATTGAAAACAAGTGTAAAATCTTTCAGTTTTTTTTTTAACATCATGTAACTTGAGCCAATACTCATCGAAACAAAGCCAACAGTATTCAAACTGACACCTTCCAAAATCATTTTGCTACATGTCTACAATGGTAGTTCTGTTTTCAAACACAAATTAATTCCTCCTTTTCACGGTGCTGTCTAACCAAAGTCAAACATCATGTTACAATTCTATCTGAATGTTTTCATACAATACGGGTTATGTCTAAAATCAGTGCAAAAATAATAACGACTCATTGAAGATCATCCAAATGAATAATTTAATTGAAATTAGACATCAGTAAGTAGCTCAATTTAAAAAAAAAAAAAAAAAAAGGAAAGAAAAAAGCCAGCTCCAGAGGGACTATTTAGCAATGCAGAGTGTCAAAAGCATTTGTGAAGGATTATGCTGGGCCCTGTCTCCTGGTACTCTGCTCTGCTGATACAGATGTCACTAAAGACTGACAGAGAAGCCAGGAGGGAGCCACCAACCCAGGCAGAGTCAGTACGTCTAACAGGCCTCACCATGTTCCCTGGAGGAGCCAAAGCTTCCACTTCCTTCCTCAGCCGGACCCCAAATCCTGGGATAAGACTACATCCTCCTGCGAGGACTACATTTCCAAAAAGAACCGGTCTGAGATCTGTATCACTGTCCGAGACTGAGTTCACCACTAGACTGGGTACGCCGGGCGTCTCCATGGAGACCGTCTCAGGTGAGAACAAGATCTCAGGCGCTTGGGACTTCTCTGAATGAATTTGGAGGACTTGACCGTCCGGAAGGGAGTACCTGGCCTCCTCACTGTCTGAAACTATCTCTGAGCCCGCCGACGGGTCAGAAGACACAAAACACATCTTCTCTTTGATGTCCGTCACAGCGTCATATTCCTGTGCTGGGTTTGAGAACTTGGACCCGGACTTTTTCAGCAAGTTTGCCAGGTGGGTGGTGACGTGATGGCCACCAAGAGCCAAGCGGTGGACCGCATGGGGAAGACAATGGCCTTCGTACACAGGAACTGCTTGCGTGAGCTCATACCCAGAATCCAGCACGCAACCACTGACGTTTCCAGATGACAGCAGGGCAAGTACAGACTGGGAGGCAAGGTATAGGGCAGGCACCTCCAGGGCCTCAAACATAACTCTACACATCCTCTCCCGTTGGAGGTGATGGCTTGTCGTAGCCTCTGACAGCAACACTGGCTTTTCCCTGGGGGAGAACTTGAGGCTAGACTCAAACACGTTCTTCCAGACCAACTCCAAATCTTCCCAGGATTCCACCTTTCCTCGCTGTAAAGGGTGTGTTACACACATATGGTCTCTGTTTACCCAAGCCTCTTCTCCAAAATACACATCTCTTCCACAGGAGTCATTCTTAGGACGACCTACCACGCTCTTACACACCACACTGGGAGCTGCAAAACCAGAGAGGCCAACTCGAATCTGATATGAGCCACTGTCAATGACAACAGCATGCTGAGAACTGCTCATCTTCAGCGAGTATATGATGAGAATACATGGAAGAATATATTTTCAAATTGATCTTACTGGTACTTTAAGAACGTCATTTCACCATTTCAAGCCATTCCCACGTGACACTGACGGTTACGACGATATCACAATCGAACTCCTGGCAACCAAACGGTATTCCGAACCTTGCGCTAGTAAGTCAAGAAAGAAACGTTGATTGGACGCAAGGCCGTCAGATGGACTATACTGAGTTCGTTGTAACCGCCGCTGAATCAAGCAAGTTGTAGAACATTAAGTTGGGCAAGTAGTGTAGACTATTTCCCTGTGATTTAATGTTCGTATGTTACTCTTAAAATTTATAGACAACTCACGTTCAGTTTACAGAAGTCACAACGTCCCGATAGACAGCAGTGTGCGGTTTTGCTAAATACGCTTATGCCCCTCCCCCTACCAGCTCAGTTCCCGTAGTGTAGTGGTTATCACGTTCGCCTAACACGCGAAAGGTCCTCGGTTCGAAACCGGGCGGGAACAAGCAACTTTTTCTACCGTAAAAAGCTACACACGACTATCAGCACGATTTGTTTTAATTACAGTACAGCGTCTGCAAGAACGGCAGAATGACATTTTCATCTGTTTTATTTTGTTCCTCAACATTTCCCACCACTGCGAAATACAGTGTTGCAGGGTTGCAACAGAGAATTTTCTATACAGAATTTTCAAAAATACTTTCAGTTGGGCATATCAGAAATAGCTATATAAGTAAGAGCGTTTCAGTCAAATCAGCAGGAAGAGTTGTTCGCAAAATATTAACGTCTATTACGCATTGTAAAATTACAAACCGTTTAACAGACATATACCCTAATACCGATTTTTCTGATTACTTCACGGAAATGTGTAAGAAACACAGACATAAAATGTCAGAATCTGTGATTAATTTCACGTATTGTTTCAGAGGTTGTCCACTTACTTCACTGAATTATTTACACATGCATAAACCTGACAGTGTAAGAGAGACATATTTTCTTCGTATAATATAGGTAATCCACAGCCTATCATTATTTGTGTCTATCTGGATTTGAGTAATGGCGCCTTTGTACTTCCTCTTAATGTCCACTAGAGAGCACCAAACTACTATTTTGTTTGATCTTGAAATTCAGATCATACAATCTCTACAACTCAAATGCGAGGTGATTTACTACATATTATGCATATTGCGTGCTTCATACCGCGTCAAGTCAACATAAATGATACTGTACGTCAGCACAGAGTCATTTCCTCGGCTTTCACACTACACTGTTCACTGAAAATGGGATTCCTACGACAAACACAATGGCATTAGAAATTGCTACTTGTAGGCCTACCTACTAACAGTATCAGTCAGGCAGCGCAAAATGTTAATGTAAAATGTTTAGTTAAATCCCTGGCTGGGTTGACCGTTGGTTTATCCCCATTTGTAATTTCTTAAAAGTTCCACACTGCGCCACAGAAATTCTTGTCGTGTGGGTCTTACTGAGGAAGTAGTAATTTATAAGGACTAAGCAGAGCGTCTAAGACTCGGACACATACGGTACTAGTTAAATAGAGATTGCTGTTAATGAAGTCTGCCAGATAGAGTTAGCCTCGTGACACAATTTTCGCTTTCACGAAGACCCTCCTGTATCAGTCTCCATCACATTGTTAACAGGCGCAGTGATATCTGTGGAAAGGAAATAACATGTCGGAGCAACATTTACATTTGATGATTCCCGTAATCCCTGTTCCATCGGCGCCGTTTTAAACATTGCCTAAATAGTTTTATATATATATATATATATATATATATATATATATATATATATTTAAATGTAATTATTATTTTTTATAAATATATTTTTATATTATTAAGCGACACAATTTTCCCCCTAAGCTAAGGGGTGGTAGAATGTGGGGAAAAAAATATTTCCCGAGCAAATGTCCTTGAATTGTTAAGCTTGTATAAAAGAGCCTATTGAGCGAGAAAGCTATTCAAACTCTTCACTCGCAATACAGAGGCAGTAAGTCAAGTGAAGACTATTTATCTCATTGACCTCCTTTAACACGCATCAGTGCAGTTTTATGTGAATATGTGGCTTCATCCTTCCCTGTACAAGAGAGGAAATACGACTATGAAGCCATTTTTCACTTTTTTTTTTTTTTTTTGAGGGAAATCGTCAGGACTAATTTGTTGGCGTGGTTTCACCCCATTCTTTTTTCATTAATCCAAGCGGAAAATAAGCTGTTCAAAAGAGTCATCACCCTCCAACATCCCATGAATCATCTTTAAACATCATCTTTTTTTAAGTACGGGAAAAGGGGGGAAAAAATTGTGGAGGATTAAAGAATTTGTCTCCATAGCAACCAAACCTGAACCATATTAAGAGGGTACGCCTGTGCTGTGCTGTGGAACCTGCGAAAAGCCTAGCGGTTTGGGTTTTGGTTTGGTTGGGTGTAATCCGACGGAACGCACCAACAGAAACGTCATAAAGGTTCCGAATTAACGTCAGGATATCTCCCCCGCCTACTCCCACCCCTGTGTAAAACCACACGCACTGTTCCCCTTCTCATACAAACGGCTTATGCAATTTATGGATATCACAAAACATTTTTGGATATCTTTTTTTTTTTTTTTTTTCATGAATCCCGTGGAGCCCCATTAGAGGAGGAAAATACACATTAAGGATTCATTTAATTATTCAGTCACCTTACTCTGATTAATTATATGTTTAATAAGCATTAGGTCCGGAGAGATTCACTATATAATATATTGCAGTAAAAAAAATAGCCCCAGCCTTTACATTCCAAACCATTTACATGATGGGAAAACCTCATCATTTTATGTATAAAGATTAAACCATATCAAAATTCTGAGAGGAGGGGTTTGGGGTGGTATTTGTGGAGGGTCAAGGTCAGGCTTTGACCTTCCCATCACACCAAAAGCACCAAAAGACTCAATCTGAGATTTCCGTCCCCCAAGCAAAAGCCATATTCCAGGGTCCTTCAGTCATGGTCCAGGAGGTTCCAGCAGTCTTGATGAATTTTGTCAATCCCTCGTAATTACAGGCTGAAGGAACGCGCATGCCCCTTGTACAAATCACACCACAGTGTTTGGTTTGTGTGAAATCCAGCCATGCTCTGATCCTACAGGACTGGATTTGAGAACTGCATTTGGGTTTCAGTATGCTTTTTAACATTGCCATACCAAAACATATTAATTTGGTTCATGTAATGACACAGGTAGAGGGTAAAGAGTTGGGTAGTGTACACTGTGAGAGAACTTTCACAAGAACTGCATGAACCCACTCATTCCTGTGACTGGGTACATAGCACAATATGAATACTGTTAAAAGAGATGGACAATAGGCAATGTATATTTATTTATAATGGATAGACTAAGATGTTAATATTTACAAGGATGTTACAAGGAGGTTAATGTAAATTTTGTATGAGTGGGCAGGATGTAGGGTTGTCTGTCAGCAAAAACTGTCTTAGAGACATCTTTGTGAGTATTTTTAGATCGAGGAAAGGATGTGGATTTTTGGCATTTTCATGGATTTGCATATATTTAGCAGGTCTTGGGTTATAAAACAAGTCATTAATTTAAACACCCTCAATTTCAACCTGTCTGACTTGGAGCCTAATCCGTCAAACTCTGACAGGGAGAAGACACACCTCTCTCTCACACACACACATACACACACACACACACACACACATACACACACACACGCAGATGCACAGGCACATGCGCACACATGCATGCACACACACACACGCACACACACACACACACAGACACACACATGCACACATGCACACATGCACACGCACACACGCACCGCATGCACACACGCACACACACACTCACATGCACACACACACACACACACACACACACATGCTAAGTGTCCCAACCTTTTTCATTGTTGTATAGGAACTGTTTCAGCAGACTATCCCATGGGGTTTGTGACTATACTGTTCTTTTATAGTTGGTGTATCAGTCCTTCTGCATGTGTGCAGATACATATCAGCATTGTTCCCCACCACAGCGGGTGTTCATTAGTAGAAATGCTTATGGCTATGCTTGTGTGTCTAACCGTGTTAATCAATTCAAAGTGGATTCAGACCATAATGTATAATGTATTTCTCTTACTTAAATAGACCGGCGTAGAGAATCTTCGATCCCTGAAGACTATCTTAACATCCAATCACAGACAAGGATAGGGAGCCATGGGGCGAAGAGAAAAGGTCACAAGGTCAGCTGCAAGCAAGAGGAAAATTTGAATTGATTAAAAGAGATCTCCTTTCTCTCTCTCTCTCTCTCTCTCTCTCTCTCTCTCTCTCTCTCTCTCTCTTTCTCCTTCTCTTTCTCTTTCTCTTGTTCTCCCATTCTCTCTTTCTCTCTCTCTCTCTATCTCACTCTCTCCTGCTCTGAGGAATTCTCCTAATCAAAGATCTCCAGTCTATAAGCCATTAAATATAAACCTGCCCAAGGGACATTAGATCCACATTCCACTAATGGAAGGCTGGTGCAGGAGGAGTTAATTGATCATTAGACACAGAGATCTGCTCTGCTCCTCTCATGTTGTGGAGAAGTCACTGCCGATTGGCTGATTTCTCTGTGGCATGGCCCAACCACAAATTTCTTAGACAGCGCCGTGGAAACGTCAAATAATGTGAATCACATTAGAGGAGACTGTGCTATGATACAACAGATGTTCAACCACTTAAGCGATAAACATCAAGTCTTTGCTGTGGCTCGTACAGTAAGTACAGGAATCCATTCATTCAAGTGAGTAAACAGAACAGTGTGAGTCATCCACACAAAGCCGTTCTTACTGCACTGGCCTGCACACAGGAAAAGAAAGAGGGACATGTCTGTTTGTTTGTTTGTTTGTGTGTGTGTGTGTGTGAGAGAGAGAGAGAGAGAGAGAGAACCAGAGGTCATTTCATTTCCAGACATGGGCAGTAGAGATGAGAGAAGTGAATTGATTATGGTTTCTCCTGGAGCTCTCCTATAGAGACACTCCATAGATGCCCTGTGAGAGAACAGGACTAACTAGGCCATGAAATATCAATGACCGGAACTTCTCTGGCTTCTCTATTCCTCTTGCTAATGAAAAACTGTTGTAATGGTAATGTTAACAGCTCTGCTAATATTAGTATTACTAGTATCAGCGTTGTTGTTAGCATCTGTGGGGTTAGTAGTCGTAGTACCATAGTAACACTTCATTGTTATTGTTAACAACAGTCTTTTTCTTTTAATCTCTCCCTCTCGTGCACTCTCAGAAACAATCAAACGCGTTGGTTTAATGTGTTTCTCTGTGGGTCAGACTACTCACACGTGGCTGTTCAGTCTCATAGCTCTGCACTGGAGTCTCTCTCATGTCTCTTCATCAATATTGTAGCTTGATGGAGGTTCAGCCAGAGGTGACTGGGCCTCTCCTCTTCACTCCCATCACCTGCGGGTGACAGTTTACCCCTTTACAGTGCAATCACACAACATTCACCCACCACACCATCACTCCACACACACACACACACACACACACACACACACACACACACACACACACACACACACACACACACACACACACACACCTACAGGTGACAGTTTACCCCTTTACAGTGCAATCACACAACATTCACCCACCACACCATCACTCCACGCTTACACACACACACACACCTACAGGTAACAGTTTACCCCTTTACAGTGCAATCACACAACATTCACCCACCACACCATCACTCCTCACACACACACACACACACACACACACACACACACACACACACACACACACACACACTCACACACACACACACACACACACACATACACCTACAGGTAACAGTTTACCCCTTGTGTTATTAAAGTATAAGTACAGTTTACCCCTTGTGTTATTAAAGTATAATAACACAACCATGACAACATGTACACTCCACAACATCACTCCACACTTACACACACCACAGGTAACAGTTTAACCTTTACAATACAATTACACAACCATGACAATATTTACACACCACAAGATTACTCCACAATTACACAAATCAAAGCTTTACCTGTTTGAGCGTGTTAAGATTTGTGTCAGTCACTTAACTGCCAGACAAATACAAGTCCACGACAAGTTTTACACACCACAGGGTTGTTCCACATTTTACACATATCAGTGTTGGGTTTGTGTGTGTGTGTGCGTGCGTGTGTGCGTGTGTGTGTGTGTGTGTGTGTGTGAGAGAGAGAGAGGGAGAGAGAGAGAGAAAAATGGTGTATTCATGCTGGTTTCTGTTACTCAACTGCCAGACATAAAATGTCAGCATCAAACCATGGAATAAATTAACATAATTAATAAATCAGACATTGCTCCATATGGCAATACGCTGTTGAACGGAAGACTCCACACCAGTCCAGCATTGTCACTGGTGACAGTGTGTAAACTGGTTGAAGAGTATACAGACTTCTCCATTCAATCCACTACGAGTCATAACAACAGAGCACCACTCAACCTCCTGTTTTCATTCAAATAAAATTACATTTATTATGTATTATGTATTGTTCCATGCTACATATCACAGGACTATCATAACATGTCCCCAGATGTAACACCGTCAAATATTACTATGTGACAGGGTAGAACAGAGATAATGAATAACAGTTTCACTGCATAAATTGTCTGCCATTAAATATTAAATAATTTTTTTCTGACATTTAACAGAAGAATTGTGACAACATTGTGTTTGCGTGTGTGTGTGTGTGTGCACGTGTGTGTTTGTGTGTGTGTGTGAGCCTGTGTTTCTGTGTGTGTGTGTGTACGTGTGTGAGTGTGTGTGTAAGGTCACCTTACATTATAACAGTCACATTAGCTATGTCATAGCTGGTTTCTGTTTTCCTTTCCCCTGACTGAGTAGAGCTGTATGATTCCTAATGGTGAGGAGAAAGCTTCATAAACACTTCATCTTAGACTGGGGCCTTACAGTGCAATCAGTCACACAAGAGACAGTTTAGGGCTCGTTCAGGACAATCCATCACACACACACACACACACACACACACAAAGACATATATGGTGGAATGATGCCAAAAGATGAGATCATCTATGTCAGGAGATGAATTGACATAGCTCAGGTTTTTGAGTATATATGCGTGCATGTGTGCGTGTATGTGTATGTGTGCTTATCTGTGTGTGTGTGTGTGTGTGTGTGTGTGTGTGTGTGTGTGTGTGTGTGTGTGTGTGTGTGAAAAAGTGCTGATGTGAAAGTGAATGAGTGACCTTGCAGGTGCAGATGGTGTGCTAGTGCTTTCACTATATGCTGTCGTCACTTCTAGTTAATGATCCTCAATGACAATAACCGTTTATAACTGTACTTCACCCTATCAGGCACTCCACATACCTGCTTGTGAATGTATTGGTATATAACTGCCTAAAACAGTTGAATCTGTCTCACGACCAGCTTTTACCTCAAACACACATTTAAGGAGGCGAAAGCTGTGATTGACATTTTTCTCTTCTCAGAGGATTACTGTAAGACTCATGATCTATTTCTGGCAACATAATTCCCAGAATGTGGCCATTTCATGAGGGCACCTCTCTCTCTCTCTCTTACTCACACATACACACACACACATCCACATATACACATGCGCGCGCATGCACACACACACACACACACACACACACACACACACAGGGGTGTTTAAAGTGTACTCTGCCAGATGTGACAGAGTAGATTAGAGGGGTTCTCTAATAGTCCCAGTGTGAATAAGCCTTTCAGCACAGTATACTGTATTTAATGCGTGTGTAATCAGTATGGGGTGATAGAAACTCTATCTCTCTCGCTCTCTCTCTCTCTCTCTCACTCACACACACACACACACACATATGATTTATACAAGTTTATACGAGTTCATAGAGTACTTTGAATATTTTTGCTTTTTTTAGAGTTTATATCACTGTTTCAGTATGCATGGTTTCTAACGCAATGAGCCAAATTCTTAAATGAAAACACAGTATAATTAATCACCTGCTTAGTTCTCCGAATAAATTTATGTCATTTAATAGCGACTCAAACCGTCATGACCAGATGCAGAGCATTTCCATAATAATTCAACCTACTTTTACGGATGTGTTTCATTCCAACCAGCTCTGTTCCACTGGTGAGAAGTCAGTACAGAACGTTAAGGTAACTATTTCATCACTATTACATACAAACATACAGCTGAGACTCAAACCTCTCAACAACATATTGACATGGAGCACTTGTATTATTCAGCGATGCTGACTGAAGTTCAAAAGACTCTGTTCGTCCTCTCTGGCACTGTTCTGTTGAGCTTGTTTGCAACAAAGGCATTTGATCCCAAAAACAAGCAGTTCAGCACTTTACTCTATCAAACGAATGCACATTGAAACTGTGTTGGAAAAAATGAGGCCAGTCTTTGAGTGTAATTTGAGTGTGTGTGTATGTGTGCGTGTGTGTGTGTGTGTATGTGTGCATGTGTGTGTGTATGTGTGTGTGTGTGTGTGTGTGTATGTGTGCGTGTGTGTGTGTATGTGTGCATGTGCGTGCGTGTGTGTGTGTGAATATGTGTGTGTGTGTGCGAGCGCACGTATGTGTGTGTATGTGTGTGTGTGTGTGTGAATATGTGAGTGCGCGCGTATGTGTATGTGTGTGTGTGTCTTTGTGTGTGTGTGTATATGTGCGTGTGTGTGTATGTGTGTGTGTGTGTGTGTGTGTGTGTGTGTGTGTGTGTGTGTGTGCGTGTATGTGTGTGTATAGAGGTGTCCACTGTTGGGATAGACAGTGTGTTTCTGCTCTAGTTATCTGCCATTATCAGACTCACGATAGTGACAGAGTGAAATGAGGGAGCTGAAACTTTAATGCAAAAAGCCTTCTCAATCCCACTGTGTGCATCCCAGTGTGTGTGTGTGTGTGTGTGTGTGTGTGTGTGTGTGTGTGTGTGTGTGTGTGTGTGTGTGTGTGTGAGTGCCCCTGTTTGCCGGAATTGTTTGTGACAGCAGTTACTGGAAGATTCTCTAATGTGTGTTAGTGTGTGACTCTGAGTTGTCTAGTAATTTAAATGAGTGTGTATATATGTGTGTGTGTCTGCGTGTTTATTTACAGGAGGACACTGTTTGTTTGTCAGCCCAAGTATTGTGCAGCGTTACAGGACAGTCAGTGTGGGTTGAATTGTTAGGTGCTGTTTTTCACACACGTGAAGTGATGAATTAGGTTTCAGTGGTGATTAAACAGAAGACTGTAACGTTGATGGTTAGAGATGATTCACAGTCAAATACGGGGCAGTGTGTTTGGGTCACACAGAGACCGGGGGTTGGCATCAGTCAGAACCACCCCAGTCATTAAAGTGTAATGGTAATACTCTGGCCTTCACACTCTGGGTCACACACTCTGGGTTATGTGTGTGTGTGAGAGAGAGAGAGAGAGAGAGAGAGAGAGAGAGACCATAAGACACTTGTGGGTGTGATAATAGGCCTTGCCTCACCTCAAATCACATCTCTTTTTTCAACACAACCCATTAAACCATTCTAGCCCTGTTTTCTGCTCCTAAAGTGTGTGTGTGTGTGTGTGTGTGTGAGAGAGAGAGAGACAGCGAGAGAGAGAGAGGGAGAGAGAGAGATAGAGAGAGAGAGAGAACATAATGCACTTGAGGGTGTAGTAATATGCCAGGTCTCATTTCAGATCACACCACTGTGTGTTTGTGTGTGTGTATGTGTGTGTACACGTGTGTATGTATGTGAATGTGTGTTAGACTGTGTTTCTGCGTGAGTGTGTGTGTGTGTGTAAGAGAGAGAGAGAGAGAAAGAGAGAGAGATGGGTTGGTTTTGGTTTTTGGTCTATATGAGCACTGTGTGTTGTGTAAGTAGAGGCATGTGACAACACACACACACACACACTGTTGAATGTGGCAATTTCATGTGGGTGTGTGTGTGTGTGAGTGTGTGTGTGTGTGTGTATGTGTACGAAACAGAGGAACAGAGGGAGAACAGTAGGCGTGGAAGATTCAGGGATGGCATGATTCTGACGCCATCTCTTTCACTGAAAACCCCCTGGGGCTACACACTAGCAAGATCAGAGAGAGAGAGAAAGAGAAAGAGAGAGAGCGGGGGAGAGAGAGAGAGAGAGTGTGTGAGAGAGAGGGGGGGGGGGGGGGAGTTAGAGAGAGATCAAACATATGACTTCTTTCCTCGAAAAGGCTATTCAGCATCTAAAGAGTCATTCGTCATGCTAAATTCATTTCCCATATGTCCTTAAAGAGTCAATTACTATTCCACACACACGATTACCCTTCGTCTGCTTGTACTTACACACACTCACACACACTCACACACACTCACACACACTCACACACACTCCTCCGCCATTAGACGCCGAACACAGAGGGGGTCACTTACAGGTGAGGACGTCCTCATCCACACACACAGACACACACACAGACACACACACATTTTTACCACGGAAATATAGTCAGTTTTTAATTATAAAAAAGGCCTGTGAGGATGAAGCTATCCATACCGACACATACAGTAATTCTAATCAAAATAGAGTTCACTGTCGCAGGTTAAAATGAACACAATCCCTGTTTCAGTAATCTCAGTCACTGTAGTCTAGTGTGGGACTTAGCATTCTTTGAATTTTTACATTGTGCATCAAATATATATCTATATATCTGAAAGTCATTTTGGATCAAATTCTGTAAAACATGAAGAATAATGTAGTTTGTTGTCCTTATTGGTCATATACTGGTCATATTGTAATACTGTCAAATGAGATAACAAAAAAAAATCTTTTGAGACATGTTTTGAGATTCATCTTTATCATTTCATCTGGTGTTTTACCCTCCGCTTTTAAAACAGCCACGATCAGGCCTTTACTTCAAAAACCAAACCTTGACCCTGAAGCCTTCAATAATTATAGGCCGATCTCTAATCTCCCATTTCTTTCAAAAATACTTGAAAAAATTGTAGTTGCTGGGCTGATATCCCATATGTCCTCTAACAGTCTGTTTGAAATATTTCAGTCAGGCTTCATGTGTTTTCACTGAAACCATGCTTACTATAGTAAGTAGTGATCTTTTATTAGCCATGGACACAGGTGCTACTTCTATTCTTATTCCGCCTGATCTGAATACAGCATTTGACACGGTCAATCGCACTATATTGTTAAAGCACCTGGAAAACCAAATTGGCATTCGTGGCCTGGTGCTCTCTTCGTTTAAATCTTATCTCTCTGAGAGAAAGCAGTGTGTAACTATAAGGAGGTGACCTCTGAATACGGTGAGCTTAACTATGGTGTTCCTCAGGGATCAGTCCTTGGGCCTCCTCTGTTCTCTATTTACATGCTCCCTTTGGGTAATTCACTGTGACAACATTAACTCCCATTGTTATGCTGATGATACACAGATTTTCTTACCTATCCAGCACAATGACCGCTCTGAATTGGCTAACCTTGAGGCGTGTCTTTGTGCTACTAAGGGTTGGATGTCTTCAAATTTCCTAATGCTTAATGCAGGCAAGACTGAAATGCTGGTCTCTGGTCCCCCTGTGCATAAGCATCTTTTTAGTGATCCCTAAATTTTGACAACTGCATCATCTCTCAAAACTCTTCAGCTAAAAACCTTGGTGTGATTTTTAACTCTAGTCTCTCGCGAGTCACTCATATCAACAACACAACCAAAACTGCCTTTTATCACCTCCGTAACATTGCTAAAATTAGGCCCTTTCTAAGTATGGCTGATGCCGAATCCGTTGTTCACGGATTCATCACATCTCGCCTCGATGTTCTGTACTCTGGTCTGCCTGCCTCTAGTACCAGTAGTCTTCAGCTGGTCCAGAATGCTGCTGCTAGAATTTTGACCAGAACGCGGAAGTTTGATCACATTACCTCTGTCCACATTACCTCTGTCCTTGGCTCCCAATTCATGCAAGGAGAGATTTTAAGGTCCTCTTATTAACATATAAAATTTTACATAGGCTTACGCCTTCCTACCTGTCTGACTTAATTACACCCTACAACCCACCTTGCACCTTGCGCTCTCAAGATTCTGGACTATTAGTTATCCCAAGAGTTAAAAAGAAGTCCGCTGGCAACTGAGCCTTTTCTTACTGCTCTCCCTTCCTCTGGAATGGTTTACCTACAGAAGTTAGGGAGGCAAACTCTCTCCATACCTTTAAAACCAGACTTATCTATTTTCTCGAACTTATACATAATATAATTTTAATTTGACTTTGTTATAGACATGTAAAGCCCTTTGAGACTATAAATAGTGATATTGGGCTCTAAATAATTTTTTATATTATTATTATTATTATTATTATTATTATTATTATCTTAATCAGGGGACAATACATCAATATTTCTACCAGCTCAAGCTATAACTGAAGGAATGATAATGCTTCATGGCTATTAAAATATTCACAATTGTAATTGTTGGTTCTATGGTTTTTTGTGCTGGAAGAGAAGAGAAACTGCTATTCTGAACTCTCACCAGTGGAAGGGAGCTGGTTGGGAGGAAACTGCAAATGCCACCATAATTATTTCTGAACTTTATTATAAAATGAAGTGGCTTGATCGAATACAAAAATTTTAAATGTAGCCAATTAGTTTGGCCTCTTACATCAGAAGTTTTATTTACTTAAACTCTTCTGTGGGAGAAAAAAGAGCAGAGCAGTTGTCATAGAGAACAGCTGTGATGAACACACACACACACACATACACACAAATACACACACACACACACACACACACACACACACGCACAATAATACAGGCACGCACACATACACACACACAGACAATGGTGTCACTCACGCAGACATGTGTGTCAGCGAGGCCTTGAGGTTTATTTTATCACATAATCCAGACTAAGATCACATTCTCACTGTGTCGACACTTTATTGATCTGGGAGGACTAACATGGCCCACAAGCCCTTGGCCTTTGAACCTGTTTAGCGTTCAACGTGTTGTTACCCTGACCTTGCCACCGGTTTCTGTTGAGAGGGATCCCACAGGAAACTGTTCTCAGGTCAGCTTGAGGGCATAGTCATTCACAGCTTGGATTAGGTTGGGAATAAGGAAAGGCTGATTTCTGTTAACACCAAAAAGGTAAAAACGACAACAACAACAGCAACAGCAACAACAACAACAACAACAACAACAATAACAACAGCAACAACAACAACAACAACATCAACAACAAAACTTCTCTTCCCCTCAGCAGCAAACCATCTGAGTCTTAAATTGCACCACCCACATCTGTCCACAAGGGGCAGTGTAGGTCATTCACTGAGAGTTAAGTCCATGCAATTTTGCTAATGGAGAGCTTCTGTCCTGACCCACCCAGTCAATTCATTCGCCCAATTATGGCCTCATTCAGTTAGGGGTGAAAAACCAACCTTGTCTAGTGATTGGTTTGATTGAATAGAAGAATTTTCTGACTGGACGTTCCGGTTTCTGTGTAGATGATTAGTTCTTTTCAAGCCATTTGATAGGACAATGGCTTGAGATGAGGATAATTTGATTGTCTGTTGGTGAATGTGGCGTGTCCTTTGCCGTGAAGAGGTTTTGTAATGTTTTAATGACAAAGTTGTCAGCCTCCCAAGTCAGCAGAGAGAGCTTTGTTTTATGTCCTTTGGCTTTGTGTTGAGATATTTGATGTTTCTGTCTTTAACTGGGGGTGTAAATTAAATGCCTTTTCTTGTGGGTTGAAAAGGAGTGTTTTGTGTGCCGTGTCTTGGCT
>NC_044500.1:9545540-9548040 GCF_902362185.1 Chanos chanos | reverse complement strand
CTGTGCCTCCCTAAGAGAGAGAGAGAGAGAGAGAGAGAGAGAGAAGACGTTGAAAAGGGGGCAGAGTTGAAAGAGGACAGAGAGAAGACAGGAGTGGGGAGGACAGATAAGACATGAAGAAAGGATGGCTAAGGAAAGAGAGAGAGAGAGGGAGGGGGAGGAGAGGAGGTATGAGAACATAAACTATAATAAGACACAATGATAAATAAAACAGGGAGAGATGGTCAGAGAGTTGAGGGGAGAGATGGGATAGAATTAAAGTGAATGAGTTAAAAAAAAAGACCTTCACTTTTTTTTTCACGAGAACCCAACACACGCACGTACCCCGCTTTACACACACACACACACACACACACACACACACACACACACACACACACACACACAAACATTCGTGTTTGCCTGTTAAAGATGTTTAACAATACTCACATGACCAATAATTTGTCTCCCTCTCTCTTTCTTTCGCTCTCTCTCTCTCTCTCTCTCTCCCTCCCTCTCTCTCTCTCTCTCTCTCTATGTTGAGGTTTGTGTTTTGCTGGAGAGAAAGAGTTTAAAATTGAATCAAAAAGAGAGAAAATGCATGATGAAATCACCGCTTTTGTGATGCAAGCAATGGTTACAGTGAGTGACAGCCAGCTCAGCCAATCGGAGCTCTTCATGGTCTACAGACCAACTAATAGGATGAACTAATCTGCCCTAAAAAAAAATATGCACCAAAAAAATATACTGTACCCAGTCTGCTCTCACAAAGAACACGCACGCACACACACACACACAGACAAACGAACACGCACACATTTCTCTATCGCTCTTTCTGCTTCTTTCTCTCTCTGAATCAGATTCCTCTGCTCTTCCACATTCTATTGTCCACATTTTCACACTTTTGGGCAGCTGGAATAGAGACACTTAAACCGAAGTGCGTTTTTTTTTTTCTTGGAAAAACCAAATAGGGGCATAATTGGAAGAAGCATGGAGACTATGGGTGAGCGTGTGATTTGCGAATGAGCATGATGCATACAAATACACACACGCACGCACGCACACACAAACACACACACACACAAACACACATTCAGACACAGTAAAATGAATACAGTAATAATAAATGAGATGTATGTAAAATCCTTAGCAGATGTATTCAAATCTGTTAAATCTCTCTCGCTTTGCATGCCAAACCCAGGTGTCTGCTTTTGTTCTGCCAAAGCATTACCTCTGTGTGTGTGTGCGTGTGTGTGTGTGTGTGTGTGTGCGTGTTTGTGTGTGTGTTTCTTTGGCAATCTATGTCAGTCTTTTTACACAACCTCTTCAACTTCTGGATGTGTGTTTATGGTCTGCATCTGTGTGTGTGTGTGTGTGTGGGAGGGAGAGAGACAGAGAGAGAGAGAGAGAGAGAGAGAAACAGAGAGAGTGAGAGAAAGAGAGAGAGAGAGAGAGAGAGAGAGAGAGAGAGTAGGAGAATATATATGATTTCACATGTGTGAGTATATTTGCATGTATGTCTATAATCAGTGTGTTAGTGTGTGTAACACAAACACACTGATTATAGACATACACCCACGGCGCGCACGCGCGCGTGTGTGTGTATGTGTGTATCACAGTCTCTCTCTCTCTCTCTCTCTCTCTCTCTCTCTCTCGTGTGCAGTGCAGGGGGACCCAGTCCTGATAGGGAGTAATGGAGTGCGGTGAGGAGGAGTCGGCCGTGAGTTTCCTGCAGTATGTGGAGGACAGTGGGCTGAGAACATATGACGGCCTGGTCATTCAGAACGCCTCGGACATCGCCCGCGAGAGCGACCGCATACGCAACCACACCAACTGGGCCTACCTCCAGGAGAAACACGAGAAAAAGAGACGGCAGGAGGAAGCCATAAAGAGGTGGGGAGATTTACTGTTTAGTAAATTTACTGTTTAGATTTACTGTTTAGTAAAAAGCCAACATGCTTTATCCGTGCGAGCGTGTGTGTCAGGGCTGCTTAGTGTGTCTTCTGGGTTTTGGTTTTGATCTCCGTGACGCGACTGACTGTCAGACATCGGTATACACAGACCGACAAAGACCAACACAAGGACAGAATCATTTTGTGTGTGTGTGTGTGCGTGTGTGCGTGCATGTGCGGGTGTGTGTGTGTGTGTGTGTGTGTCTGAGTGTCTGAGTGTCTGTGTGTCTGTGCGTGCGTGTGCATGTGTGTGTGTGTGTGTGTGTGTGTGAGAGAGAGAGAGTGTTTTTCAAGCACAGCCGTTCAAAACTAAACCAAGCATTTGCATCATGTTTATTATTTCCATGTATTTGCATCAGATGACCTTGTTATGAATGTGCCCTACATATGACAGCTTGTTTTGTACTTTAAACTCCACGCTGCCTCTGAATACACACAGACACGCACAGAACTCCCTTTCCCTCTCTCTCCCTTTATTCAGCCACTTTTTATTCAGTCTCTTTTCTGTTAGTAAACTAACCTTACTCAGAACCCCCCAACACACACACACACACACACACATGCACACA
>NC_044500.1:9523040-9543040 GCF_902362185.1 Chanos chanos | reverse complement strand
TCACCGATCTAATATGGACAGAAGGGGAGGGGTCTAATCTTCTAATCACCAATAACCAATAGGATGCAGCGAATACCTCAATAGTCTCATAGTTTACAGAGAAACTTTGGTCTTTACTCTGACTAGAGGGGATTTTCTACCACTTTGACGGGATTAATAATAAAATGTGCATGTGCTACTGTGTGTGTGTGTGTGTGTGTGTGTGTGTGTGTGTGTGTAGTTGTCCTCACATTGTACTCTCCTGTGACCAGACATGACTCCATAATGTTTAAGCCACAAGGACATATAGAGCTATAATATAAATCCCACATGTGCACAGAATATGTACAATCTTACAGACATGCCCACAACTGACTACGCACACGCACACGCACACGCCCTGGGGCCAATTCAGGATAACAACGCACAAAAATACACAAATGCCTCACAGCTAGTTGTAATCCACTGCTAGAATAATCAGCCTCTGACCCTTGAGATGTTACCAGGCACTGTGTGTGTGTGTGTGTGTGTGTGTGTGTGTGTGTTTGTTTCTGAATATGTGTGCACACATGTGTGTACATGAATATATATGTGTGCGTGTGTGTATGTGTGTGTGCTTATGTATTTAAACATGTACAGATAAACATAGCAGTGTTGTTAGTAAACTGTTGTGAGTAGACATATACACCTACTTGAATCAGCACAACAAAGGTAAGACATGTCTTGTCAGCATCGACCAAACAACCCCCCAAACTCCGAAAGTGATCAATCAATCAGACTTTATTCACTCTGAGAAGGGCATGAAAAGGTCGTTCCCAGATTAGTAAAAGTCAAACAAGGCGTTTAACACGGAGTAAAGCTACCACAGAGATGAGAGAGAGATGAGAGAGAGAGAGAGAGAGAGAGAGAGAGAGAAAGAAAGAGAGAGCGAATGACCTAATGAGAGGAAGAGCGGTTGTTTTGGTTGTTTCGTGAACTTGCATGATGTTGCTAATCCTGTCAGGCGGAAAAAGAGGAAAGTTGTGGTTGACAAACCGAGCTAAAAATCAATACGCCCAAATATAGCATATCAATATTACACTGTATCCTCCCATAGATCCTCTCTCCCATTCACTGTCCTGTTTCTCTTCTGTCACCGCAAATACCCTGTCTACACGTGATAAACATGACCGTGATTATCTTCAGTGGACGGCAAAACGTTTAAGACATGGAATTATCAGTCTACAAATGTTGCTGAGCAGAAAGCCTGCAGGCTGTGTGTGTGTGTAGTCAGATTGATGTATCTGTTAGGTCTCAAAGCGACGGACATTTGGCACAGTATTGGTTCACACGCGCGCACACACACACACACACACACACACACACACACACACACAGAGAAGAGAATGATCGTTAGTCCCAAACGAGCCATTAAACCCCATTAGTACCACACTGTGTCCCAGTTCCCCACATCTGACTGTGTGAACTGCGACCCTTTTCCCATACTCCATATGTCACAGGGCAGTTTGACTATAACAGCACCTCTGCTCTCACACACACCGTACATGCCTGACCCACTGCCCCTATTAAAACACACACACACACACACACACACACACACACACACACAACTCAGTACATCATCATCACCATCTCTGACATTGTCCTGTACATTGATGGTTACGAGTTATATGACAGCAATAAGGTCAGTGTGCTGCGTAGATTTGCGACTGCAAAGATCCTCCATAGATTCTGGTTCAAAGTATGACTGTATGCAAAAGTACTGCACAAATATCACTGCTGCTACAACCAGCTTAGATCCAAAGCGTTCTCTACTCAAGAGAATGAGATCAAATCAGAGCACAGGAAAGAGAGAGAGAGAGGGAGAGAGAGAGAGAGAGAGAGAGAGAGAGAGAGAAGCGTTAGAGTTAGAGGGAGGATAGACGGAGCGTGAGATGGAGAGAATGGATGGGTAAAAGAGAGAGAGATGACATACACTATTTGCAGAGGCAAAAGAATCAAATTATCTATCAAGATGATCTCTACAGTACAAACGTGGGCAGCGCACAGACAGTCAGATAGGAAGGAAAGTGATAGAGAACGAGAAGGAGAGAAAGGGAGGGAAGAGGAAGAGAAAGAAGGTTAAATATCGTTTGGGGTTTTTTTTTCCCTGGAGATTTAGCATCGAGACTGAGGACCAGCATCGATTTCCTATTGATGCCATTATTGTTTCAATTACCACCCCACACTAATCAACATAAACACACACACACACACACACACACACAGACACACACACATATAAACACAGACAGAGAAAGAGAGAGGTGATTTACCTTTTTAAAAGAGGATCATAAAAGTATATATGAATTGATTTTTTTCAAATGATGTGAAGGAGAGAGGCACTGTTTAGGACAGACAGACAGAAACACAGAATAAAAAAATAAAAAAAAGAACAGAAGAACAGAGGCGGAGGAAAATGGGTGAGAGTGAAGAAGGAGGGTAGCAGCCATAAAGGGAACAATGGATGGCCTGTGGGAGGGATGGAGAGAAAGATGAAAAGAGTGTGGGAGGGAGAGAGAGAGAGAGAGAGAGAGAGAGAGAGACGGATGAGTGTCAGAGGAGAGACAGTGATGCAGTAACATTGGTAGTCAGATGACAAAGAGACTTCTCAATCATTCTTTATGGGTTACCACAGTCTCTACTCCACCCCACTCATTCACTCACTCACTATCTATCTCAGTGTGTGTGTCTGTGTGTGTGTGTGTGTGTGTGTAGTTGACTGAAAGCCAATGTAAGTAAATCCTGTCTGTCCTTTAGCATGATTAGTTTTCCTCCAAATGCATGTTTGTGTCTGTGTGTGTGTGTGTGTGTGTGTGTGTGTGTGTGTGTGTGAGAGAGAGAGAGAGAGAGAGAGAGAGAGAGAGCATGTGGTCATACTGTAAGTGACTGTCTTTATATCCATCCATCCTCACAGCAGTCTCTGGGTCATTCTCTTTCTTTCTCTCTCTCTCTCTCTCTCTCTCTCTCCCCCTCTCTCTCTCTCTCTCCCCCTCTCTCTCTCTAAACTGAAAGCTGAGACTAACCATATTGGGGCTGTAATAAGCTCACTCTGACAGTCTCACTCAAAAAGGCCTAAATTTTATTACACTGGAATTATAGGAAAGATAGATTGATGGATGGGCAGATGGATGGATGATATGATGATTTGTGCATTTCAACTTACTTAACGCGCATGCTGAAAGAAAGATGGAATATGATTTTTAAAAAATACTCCATAAATTACATTCGAGCACTTACTTGCCTAGCGTACTGTTATCTGAAATGATCATGAAAACCATGCGTCTCCAGTTATAAGCGTTTCAGGTTATAACCACACCCACATTCGTCTTAATTAACATATATGCAAATGAGACCATGCTACAGTGCCTATCAATGTCTATGGTGTGCTGACCACTCCACCTGTTTGTGTATATTTGTGAAAGGTGCATTGATCTCTTTCTCTCTGTCTTTGTTAGAATTGGTGAGGATGTCGCCCGGGTGACAGATGGGGGCGGGTACGCGGGAAAGCATTTTAGGATGGGCTTCATGACGATGCCCGCCCCCCAGGACCGCCTCCCGCCGGCATGCGGGCCGGGTTTTACCGTGCGCTCCCAATCGCTGCACTCAGTGGGCGGAGGAGACGAGGAGGGCAGCCCCACCTCCCGAAAACAGCCTCCACCTAAACCCAAGAGAGACCCCAACACCAAGCTGAGCATCTCTTCAGAGACAGTCAACACAGGCCTGAGCACAGGCAAAGCTGGCAAAGAACTAGACAAGACTGACGGTGAGTGATGGTGAGAGAGAGAGAGAGACAGACAGACAGAGAGAGAGAGACCGACAGAGAGAGAAACAGACAGAGACAGATACCGAAAGAGAGAGAGACAGACAGCGAGAGAGAGAGAGACAGAGACAGAGACAGAGACAGAGAGAGAGAGAGAGAGAGAGAGAGGGAGAGAGAGAGAGAGGATGTCTGCATGTTAGTATTTGCTTGCTTGTGTAAATCCCACAATTTTCTCTCCTCAGTTCTTCTTTTTAAATTGTGTGAATCACACACACACACACACACACACACACACGCACACACACACACGCACATGCAGACCCCTTTTCCATGCAGATGAGTTCTCTCTTTCTCTATTCTCTTTTGCTCTGATTGAGTGACACATGGAGTCCATTCAGTATCTGAACCTCATACATACCAAACACATCTCCTACCGTATTCAGAGAGAGAGAGAGAGAGAGACCAAGAAGGAGACCATCACACACACACACACACACACTTACCTCTTACAGAATGTGTCCAAAGTAAGAGAGATTTATGTCGGACGTTTATTTTAGCTCCCATTTTTCATACGTCATCAAACACTATGTTCAAAAACATCAATGTGAAAATCTCACAAACCTCTTTCACAAGCTCTATCTGAAAATAGACATCTTAACTTTCATTATCATCTCCTTACAGGATGTTCACCATCCCCCTAAAACACCCCTACTTTCCTCCATACTTAAAAACACACATACACACTCTCACAGTGGGAAAACATTTCACAGGTGCACTTTCAACACTTTGACATAAAAGGCACACTACAATTGTCTTTCCAGGAACAAATGACATCAGTTCTTTGGCCCTCTGTGACTGGCTATCCTGTGTATTCCATGGCATCCGATTGGTTGGCTGCTGGCTGCAGTGTTGTTATGAATGGGGGCAACCGTTGCCGTGGGCAGTATTCAGAGTCTGTTTGTTCTACTGGCTCTGACAGCTTCATATAAACTCAGCTCCACAAAAACTCAGATGACAGGGGCTCGAAACACGATCACAGCCACAAGGTCAAACACCATGACCTGAGGATGTCACAGTGAAACATAAACACACACACACTCACATACATGCATGCATGTACAGACACCATACTTATAGAAACACACACACACACTCTCTCTCTCTCTCTCCCCCTCCCTCACACACACACACACACACACACACACACACACACACACACACAGAGGTCAAGAATTTTAACAGTCACAGTAATTATCAAGTAGATGAACTGTACATTCACATGACACGCACACACACCTTTTTTTTAAAGAACATACTTATGTAGAGACACACAGACACACACACACACACACACACACACACACTCCCAGCACTGACTGACTAGGCTAAAGATATGCATGTATCAGCTGTTTCCCTGAAAAGCAGTGACGTAAGCTTTTTTTCTTTTCTTTCCCCCTTTCTCTGTCCGCGCCGGGCTTCTGTTATGGCTTTAATGCTTTACTGGACCGAATTCAAAAAAAGAGCCAGAGATATTTAAAGCCCCCGTATACTGTCAACCTTCTCCTCTCCTGAACCTGAAATGCCTCATTCCGCACCTTACTGACCGTCAACGCGCGCGGAACGTCCACTCAACCTCAGCTCGGATCAGCCTCAACCGACGTCAAAAGCCCCCGTTCTGCTGACATCAGAGACGTCTATCCTCGAACCGACGTCTATCCTCGAACCAGTCAGCTTTTCGCCCGCACGCGCCTTCAGCCTCAGAGCTGCACAAGGGCACTGTGCTGACTATATTCTCTAATCGTAGCACGCCTCGTAGTTTTTTGATTATCGACGTTCTTTGTGTTTTTATTTAAAAAACATCCCAGGAAAAAAAACGAGAAAAAAAAACATTTCGCCAAGGCGTCCCTTCTTATGGCTCTTTCATCACACAGACGCAAAGGAGCGTTTGTTCGTATCTACGCAACACCTCTGAACCGCAGTGGGACGTCCGTTTTTTTCCTCATCTAAACGGAAACGTTCCACCTCATTCACCGGCAAAACCTCACGCGTCCTCAGACTCATCGACGCGTTATCAAACCCGAAAAGAGGTCTCCGCTCTGCTCCTGTGTCAAAGCATTTAAAATACCGACCATTAAGACTCATTTATGTAGTTAACGTTCTTATCCAGGGCAAACAATTACTCCTGTGTCAGAGATTCTAGTCCTCTGGAGAAATGTTCTGAGTAAAGGAGACTCTGGCAGAGAAAATTGTAATGTTTGAGACTGAAACCCCAAATTCTGGTTATTGGATTGTCTCCTTTATTGTTAAGGCACTTCCTGTTTCAGACTGCGGCACTCGCCAACAAACAAATCTTCGGGTCGGCCTATTTTGCGTTTGATTTGCGGACGTGAGTGTAGTCAAAGACGTGTGATGGATGTTTTCTTGCGAAAGGTTGTCAACTCCATCCGTATTACCAGCGTGATCTACACGCCTGCATCGTCACTGCCGAGCCGGTCTGTTTGAAATCGACGCAGAGGAAAATGAAAGGAATGCTAACATTGTTCAGTTCAGTGGTGTTGAGATTTAAGTTTAAAAGCGCGGCAGTGACAGGCATCACTCACACGTTCTCGCTGGCATCGTTATTCCCTCTCGTGAACTGCTCAGCCGTCTGAAAATCATTTTTTAACGCAGTGAAATGTCAGCGTTACAGCTGACCCGTGTTGTTGTTGGGTTTTTTTTCCCCTCACGGCCAAAATCAGGGTTAATTTGAGGGTCAGTATACTGAACACACAGATGCTCTATAAGACAAGGTACACAGTTGTGTGCTGTGTGGTGTGAGAGAGTATGAGATATGGGTGTATGAGTGTGAGATTGAGAGAATATGAGATATGGGTGTATGAGGGTGAGACTGAGAGAGTATGAGATATGGGTGTATGAGGGTGAGATTAAGAGAATATGAGATATGGGTGTATGGGTGTGAGACTGAGAGAATATGAGATATGGGTGTATGAGTGTGAGACTGAGAGAATATGAGATATGGGTGTATGGGTGTGAGACTGAGAGAATATGAGATATGGGTGTATGGGTGTGAGACGTTGTTCTCAGAGAGATACTGATTCACTGGGATTCAGTCAGCCCGTGGTCTCCCTGTCATTTCCACCCCTCTGCTACAGGCAGCATCTAACCCTTCTGAATCAGTCTCTCTCTCTCTCTGTCTCTCACTCCATCTCTTTCTCTCTCACACTCCATCTCTCTCTATCTTTCTCTCTCTCACTCCATCTCTCTCTTTGTTGACACACTCAAGATGCAAGTCTCTCATCCTCTTCTCTCATTCCTTCCTCCCAATTTGTGCTACCACATTTCTTCCCTTCCTCCGTGTTATCTTTTACTAACCTCCTTTATCTGTTCTTTCATTCCCTTCATTCTCTCTCTCTCTCTCTCTCTCTCTTTGGCCTCTCTCTGTCTGTTTCTGTGGCTTTTCCATACACACACACACACACACACACAGACTATGAGGCAATGCTGGTATAATCTATATATAGCAGATGTAGCGGCTGTCTCCTCTGGAACATGATGCCCTATATTCCTAAAGTACTAACCCCCTGTGTCCTAGACATCACGACCACTTACCTCATATTTAAACACCCCACAGACACACACATAAACGCACACACACACACATATGCACACACTCACCAGGAGAGGAGAGGAGAGGAGAGGAGAGGAGAGGAGTAACAGGTGTAAACAGATAGGCTGGAATTGAAGAGACAGGTGGCCAAAGACAGGTGGGAATGAGACAGGTCTTCAGGCTACTCACATGTTTATGCAGTGTGTGTGTGTATGTGCGTGTGTGTGTGCATGCGTGTGTGTGTGTGTGCTTTGTCCTTGTTCTGTATGTCAAAATGGGTGGGGCACTATAGTGGAGTCTCTCTCTCTGTCCGTCTCTCTCTCTCTCTCTCTCTGTGGGACAAGGTGATGTAGAGAAACATGTCATTAAGTTCTTTAGCTCAGCTGATGGGAATCTTTGCCAACTGTGTCACTTATATAACACACACACGAACGCACATGCACACGCACACGCACAAACACGCACACACACACACACACACACAGACACACGAACACGCACAGGCACAGACACACACAAACACATACGCAGATGTGCACGCACACGCACACACACGCACACACACACACACACACGTACACGCACAGGCACAGATACACACACACCCTCCCCTCTGTCTCCCTGTGCATGGTGATGTAATAGCATCCTTGGCCAGCTTACCAGAGGATTATAAATTTGTATATATTCCATGCAGCTATGGCAACTGTTCCTTCCACAGGGCACACACACACACACACACACACACACACACACATACTTTCACACAGCTGGAACAGAGAAGTGGGTCAGGGTGCCCTTCACAGGGAGAGTGTGAGGCGATGTGGTTTGAAGCAAGAGAGTGAAAGTGTGTGTGAACAAACGAATGAGAGCTTATTAGTAGAAGCTGAATTCATTCATGAAGTTAAAGTGACCTAGTTTCCCCTTGCTCTCTCTCTCTCTCTTTCTCTCTCTCTCTCTCCTTTAATCTCTCTCCTTCACTCATGTGTACATGTAATCCCCAGCCCCCTTGCAGTTGTGTGTGTGTGTGTGTGTGTGTGTGTATGTGTGTGTGTGTTTTTTCCCCTGCCGTTTCTCATCATGCTGAAACAGTGCTTAAGATCTTTTTCAACTGACGTCATCAAGTTTTGGCTTCAGGCACACACACACACACGAACATACTCGCGCGCGCGCGCACACACACACACACACACACACACACACACACACACACACACACACACATACTCATGCATACACACTCAATTGCCAACAACATTGGGGAGAGATGGGAGATGAATCAGATGAACCCCAGTGTCTCACTAAGTGTCTCAGGTTCCTGCTCTCTGTAAAGAACCACACTAACCTGCCCTGTAAACACATTCACACAGACACAGACAGGGCATTAGAGAGAGGCTGAAGAGGGAGAATAATGAAAAGAGAAGATCATTTGTGTGAAGCTTCAAACACTACCACACGCTCAATATCTCTTTAATGAGCCTGACTGCAGCCCTCACCTATGCCGTACTCCTACTCCACCACTAGTGCCCTCAGTGTGTGTGTGTGTGTGTGTGTGTGTGTGTTTGCATGTGTGTGTGTCTATTTTTTGACTCCATGCACGAGCGTGCAGGTGTTTGTGTATGTCTTCTTGGTTTTTTCCAGTATATGTTTTGGTGTGGTTCTGTGTATGTACATGCAATTGTTTTTTTTTTATTACATGTTTGTGTGTGTATGTGTGTGTGTGTGTGTGTGTGTGTGTACATGTGCATGCCTGTGTGTGCATGCATGTGTGTAAGTCTCTGAACTCGAAAGCCCTAAACCCCTCCTCTTCTCCCCAGCTTCTAAAGGTCGTCCATGCAGCGAGGAGTACAGACGGATGCCTCCACCCAAACCCAAACGTAACCCCAACACCCAGCTCAGCACTTCCTTCGACGAGTCCTACATCCATAACCACGGAAGCAAGAACAAATCCTCCTCTTCCTCCTCTCTGTCGCGTCGACAGAAAAAGGCCTCGTCTCAGACCCAGAGCCCAGCCCGGGACACGGACGACGAAACCGAACCCGTCTACATCGAAATGGTTGGTAATATCCTTCGGGACTTTAGCCACATCACCGGGGGCAACGCCGACGAGGACGACCAAAATGAGAGCGTTTACGAGGAGATGAAATATCCTGCTTATGAGGACATGCCCTCTGACCCCAGCCACGCCCGCTGGGAGCAGTGCCCCACCCCCGTGGTTCCTGACGTGGAACTGACTCGAGCCTCCACCCCTAAAGGCTCCGTGTGTGACATTCCTGCCCCCTTTCCCAATTTACTGACTCACCGGCCCCCCCTGCTGGTCTTTCCACCCGCCCCCGCCCAATGTTCCCCCAATTCAGATGAGTCTCCCCTCACCCCTCTGGAGGTCACCAAGCTGCCCATGCTTGAGAACGTGGCCTACGGGAAGCCAGGGTCCTCCCCAACCACGGGTGACCCGGGGCAACCGGGGGCGTCCTCGTCATCAGGGCAACATCACCATCATCACCATCATCACCATCATCATCACAGGAAATCGGAGAGCAAAGACCTCCCCTCCACTCACACCATCACGGTCTCGGGCCGCTCCTCCGCGCCTCCGTTGCCCTCGGCGTTGTACAAGAGCTCCTCCTCGGCTCACGGCTACCCGCGATCCCACTCGGCGTGTCCGTCGCCGGTCAGCATGGGCCGTGCCCTGACCCCCCTCAGCCTGAAGCGCCCGCCCCCCTACGACGCCCTCCTGACGGGCAGCATGCCCCGCAGCGCCTCCAGCGTTCCGCATGGCTCCAAGAGCGGAGCGCTCTCCAATTCCTCCAGCCTGCACGGAGGATCCATGCAGAACGTTTCCATGGCGTCAGGTTCGGGTTCCAGTTCCAGTTCGGGGGGTCGCGGCTCTCGCACCCCGACCAGTCCGCTGGACGAGCTGAGTAACCTGTTCACTTCGGGCAGGAGCATGCTGAAGAAAAGCTCAGGAGGACGCAAAGGCAAAGAATCTGCCGATGGTGGGTGTTATTAACGCTTTATAACACGTTTATAATTGCTTATTACAAGTCCTGGGGCTGAATAGCTTTTTTTTTTGCCCCCGCCTTTTTCATTGAGATAATTAAATGCCACTCTTGACTAGTATCTTTCAAAGCCAGTCTTTAGGATGAACTGGACATAAGTACTTTCTCCTCAACCATCACGAACACACCTAATGCTGTTCGTTCGCATATTAATCATACTCACATTTACTTAAATGAGGAGCGTTAGCATAAGGCTACATTGTTGTCTAGTGGGTTTCCAGTCCTGAAACTGAAAAAACATGGATCAAAATGGCATGTATTGTTCTACTGTGAAATAAGAGCGTGTGTGTTATTTGGCAGGCGTGATTCAAACTGCAGGAGATCTGTTGGCTGAAATGTTTTAGCTGCGTCTGTGACGGTCTGGCTCTGGCTACGTGGATGTTTTTTTTTATGTTTTTGGGAGGGGTTTATGTGGCAGAGAGAGCGTTTTGATTTTCTATTTCCACTGCCTAGTTCTAAGACTATCCCAGGTGCGTCAGAGCAGTGTGTTTGTGTGTGTGTGTGTGTGTGTGTGTGTGTGTGTGTTCAGAACTCAGATTAAAAATTGAGCTATCAGCCTACGCACAGCCTGTTCAACACACTGAGAAAAATTGCCTGCCACTATGCAGCGCACAGAGAGAGAGAGAGAGAGAGAGAGAGAGAGAGTGAGAGAGAGAGTGACCCAGATTCTTATAGTTCAACCCCAAGCTGAGTTTCTTAAAGTGAAAGCCATGTTTCTCAGGCATGACGTGTGTCTTTCTGGCTGACTTGACTCTACTGCTTGAAAGGTTGCTGTGGAGTTCCTCATTAGGCCCTGATGGCTGATTAGGTAGTAATACTGCATGCTTCCCATAACACAGACACACTCATAATGAAAAGATACAGATCGGCTGAGTTTAATGAGACTGCAGTTACAGAGTTAGCAACAAGACAACCATCAAACATGTCATCATACACACACACACACTCACACACATACACACACACACACACACACAGAGAGAGAGAGAGAGAGAGCGCAGAGCTTTTTATTATCATTCAGAACAGCCTATCATCGCTAGTGACATTGTCATTTTTCATCATAGCGAAGAGAGCAGATCTCAGACACATAAACACATTAGCATGTCAATCACAGACTATTTTACACTTTTACAAGGACAAACACTCTCTCTCACACACACAGATACATGCGCGCACACACACGTGCACGCACACACACACACACACACACACACACACACACACACTCCCTCTCTCTCTGAGTGAGACAAGCTCTGTCAGTATGTCTTCCACGGTCCTGTGCTTTGGGACTGGTGGCTGACAGAGCATGGAGAAAGCAAGATTAACAGTTGGCACGTGTGTGTGTGTGTGTGTGTGCTTATGCATGAGTGAATGAGTGTGTGTGGTCTGTCAGCCATTGTTAGGCATGTGCGTGACCGTGGAGCAGAATAGTTGTGAACAGAATGCTACCGTGACATCACATGTCACTGTCTAACGCTTGCCACTCCATATCACCTGGCACAACACAGACAGACACGGGGGTGGGGGGGGGGTGGGGTATTTAAGGTACAATTCTATTTGAGTGGAAAAGTGTGAGTGAGTTTGCGCACGTGTGTCCGTCTGTCTGTGTGTCCGTCTGCCCGTGTGGTCGTCTGTCTGTCTGTCTGTCTGTCTGTCTGTCTGTGTGTGTACGTGAGCGCGTTATTTGAAGAAATAAGTTGGATCTCATATGTTTCTTAGCCTTTGCTCTTTGATATCCAGTGAAATGTAGCATAGACACATCTCTAAAACAATCATGTTCTTTTCCCCATTACCTAAAGCACAGCTAGCTTTGATTAGCAAGAGACACAGCATGAGGAGTATCGGGACAGCTTTAGGTGGGCCAGACAGGAGAGGATTTATAGATGACTGTGATATCAATGGAATGAACTCATTTGATATTAAATCATTAATACAATTACATAATAAATCATTACACTGCAGGGTTTCCTGGGTGATTTTATCAGTTTATTAAGCTGTTTTGATGGGTGGTAAGATGAAGAAGTGAGACTGGGAATTTTTAGAAAAATACATTCGTGAATTAGCGTACAGTTGTTCTCAAAACGCTAAAGCTAGCTGATAGGGCTAGCTGCAGGTTGTATGCCACAACAGAATAAGTTACCCAAGAGATTCATCCTTGCGCCTAGTTAAGCTGTAATAAAATGGTTAAGGTTGTTACTGGACAAATGAAGCCTGATTTAGTGTTAACTCTCACTCTTTCACCTCAAAAGTTTAGAATGATTAGCCATCAGCTTTACCACAATTGAGAGAGAGCAAGAGAGAGAGAGAGAGAGAGAGAGAGAGAAGACTGATAGAGAGTGAGCTTAATGTTTGCTCCCCTGTTGACTTGGTCTATATGCATTATTGAGAGGAGATGATGAATTTGCTGGTGCTTTAGCGTTAGCACAGTACGCTAATAACAGAGGAGGCTAATTAAATGGAGGGTAATGGAGCAGGACAGTGGTGGCTAATGGAATCCCAGCAGACAGGGCGTGTGTTTGTGTGTGTGTGTACTTTTCTTTGTTCACAGAGGAGACTTGGGTGCACAAGTTCTGAAAGATGTAGCATATATGATTTTCTCTCTCTCGCTCTCTCTCTCTCTCTCTTTCTCTCTCTCCTCCATGTCAAACTTTGTAGCTCATGCATTATGACCAAACTGCGAAAGGTTGCATGCAGTCTTCAGCTAGTGACAAAAATGTTCTGTGGATACACACACACACACACACACACACACACACACACAAATGCTTGCCAGCAGAAATAATTGAAAAGCTTTCATCTGTTAGTAAAGCAATTTCCTTAATGCCTTCAGAGCACATGCAGGATGTGATGAATGTGATCACTAATGGATCCCCAGTGAAAAACAGAGCGGTGTGAACGACAGAGGCCAACGAGGATAGGAGAGGTAGAGAGAAGGGGGAATGAAGAGATGGAGTGATGACAGAAAGGTGAACAGGTGAACCTGGATGAAAGGATGATGACTGTGAGACATGAGACTGGGGAAGTGATAGAAGTGGAAAGTGTAGACAGCGTATTCTGTTGGGGTTAGGAACAACACATTTTCGTGCATTTTTTTGGGGCAGTTTGGGCTGGGTCATGGATGGATGGATGGATGGATGGATGGGTAGATGGGTATGCTGAGGTCCTTAGTCCTTGAACTGTTTCTCATTTAAGAGCAGTATCTTCCTCTCTCTCACCTGCATTGCCTTTGTTCATTTAAAATAGAAATTGCCTCATTTACAATGCTGCTGACATCCACTATCTTACAGTGTCTACTCTGGTAACATAGGAAAACCTTTAGTCGACATTTACAGAGCCACCATGTGGTCATAACACAGTATTGCATCTCACCCAATAACCAACCGAATCTGTATATATATATATATATATATATATATATATATATGAGGTGGGTCTTGTCTGCTTTCCAAAGTCCAAATATTACTCTCTCTCTCTCTCTCTCTCTCTCTCTCTCTTTGCTGATTCGTTACTGGCTCTGTGTGGCTGCCACTTTGACCCTGCTGTCAATGGCTGTCAGCAAAGACATCAACAAGCATGTGTGTGTGTGTGTGTGTGTGTGTGTGTGTGTGTGTGTCTGAAACTGTCTCTGACTTGAAACATAGAAATCTGCAGGGGGAGAAATATGGGCTCACACAGCATGAATCTTGGAAAGCTTTGTCACTGACTCCCTCCCTCTTCCTTCACCCCCCCCCCTCCCCTTTTAGGCGAGGGGAAGAGTAGGAGTCACAGTAGTGAAGGGAAGGAGAGAGCTCATCACTCCAGTAGGGAGTCGCCTAAAGAATGGGACATGCCCTCAGGACAATCGACCACTCCCACCGCCACGCCCAGCCGATTAGGCCGCTCTTCCATCAGTCCAACCACCATGCTCGGAGGAGGAGCCTCAGGTATCGTAGATATGCAGAAGACAGAAAGCACTACCATACCAAATCATGGCTTCATTTAGTGTCTGTAATTCTCCTGTATGTAAGAAAAAAAAAACCTCGATATAAGTTGTCTACTGCACACAGGACACTTTCACCAACACGTAACAAGTCAGGAAATAGTATAGTTTATCATGGAACTGGTACGGTGTGGGGACTTTGTTATCACATAAAGCTTTTCTGCTTCTAATCCTCTTGGTTTCTGTCCTTTCCAGGCCTGTTGTTCCTTCATTTTCATACTTTGACATATATCGTATGATCTGATAAAGACCTATACTGTTATGATCAGCTGCGACACTGTTTATGTCTTATGTTCATTCAGAGCCAAAGGCAATCTGCAAACTGGGCCGCTCTGCTTCCACATCAGGAGTGCCCTCCCCTGTGGGAACACCTCAGAGACACGCCCCCGATGCCTCAGCCAATCAGAGCGGGAGCCCCTGCCAGGTACTGCCCACCTACACCTCAGATTGAACGAACGAGCGAGCGAGCGAGCGCGTGCGTGTGGAGTCCTGTCCTACTTCTGTGTCCCGTCTGTCAATCACTTTACTCCCCCGCCCACGTCTCTGTGTCTGCGCAATTGTAATGACCTTTTGACCTCTGTTTTCTATGGCTGCTCATCTTCACTGCTGCCTTCTCTGCGTCACCTGCTGTTGTTTGGCATGGTCTTAAAGCTTTTTGTTTTGTGTTGTGTGCGGACCAGGGCTGGTCCTTCTCCTTAGTTCTGAAGAATCTCTCATCCGCTTATCCTGGTGAAATCTAGTGGGGCAGAGTCTGGTTTTTACTTTTGAGTTATTAACGCAATAATTGTATGGATGAGAAATGAAGAGAAACTCTTCAGAACCAAGAGAAGACTACCCTACTATGGATCCTCCTGCCTTTCTCTCTCTCTCTCTCTCTCTCTCTCTCTCTCGCTCTCTTTCCTCTTCTGTCTCTTTTCCTCTCTCTTTATCTCTCCCTTCCTCTTTGCCTCTCTCTGTCATCTTGATTGCCGTTGAGGCGGTGGATATACTTTGTATGTACAAACATCAAACAAGAAAAGTTTTCTCTTTAGTTTCACCTTTCTTACCTATCTAAATCTTATCTGGTTACTGACCTTACAGAAATCTCCCCTGGTTTTATAATGTTACCTACCTAAAGCTTACCTGGATTTATGGCTTTACCAAAGACTGACCTGATTTTATGACCTTACTGAAACTTCAGCAATTTATGGCTATTTCTTCCTCCTACTTAAACCGTACCTGTCTTCTAGAAGCTTCCCCATACCTTTAAGTTATACATTCCCTTTGAATTACACCAACATACAGTGCTTTTCAGCTTTCATCGTTATCTGTAATCCAAAACTTTCCCTTGCTCCGATCGTAATCGTGTTCCATTTCATTTCTACAGTGTCTGTTTGATGTGTGTATATATAAACTAAGCCTTTATGTCACAACACTTTGTCAACTGCACTTGTGTGTTTGTCTGTGTGATATGTTCTTGATCAGATTTTGCCTTTGCGTATCTGAGGTTGTCTTATATCTCTGTGTGAGTGACTAGGATCCTTTTTCACGCTGGTGTGTTACAGTCATAGAAACTGGGGAGTTGGAACACACATATGCATGTGGCCACACACACACACACGCACACACACACACACACACACACACACACACGCACAATGCTAATACATTTAAGGTTAAATAAGTATTGCTTATTGCTATTAATACGTAAGTAAATTACAAATAATTATACCTGAATATGATATTTCCATTAATACTCCATTAAAACACAAACATGTAACAAGCCATATTCAGACAGGAATTCTTATAACACACGTGAAATACACACACACACTCATTTCACAACACTCGCCTCTACCGTCTTCCTACTCCCCATTTCAGTGACTGAATTTTAAAACTAACAAATTAAAAAAGGAAAACAAAAAAAAAAACTTTGGAAAAATCAGAGCAGCATTTAGTAATGAAAACTAACCCGATGACTAAGTGAGAAAATAAAACCTTGTGGAAGCTACACGTTAATCTCTCCTGTCTGCAGTGTCTCTCATTTGTCTCTGTGAATGTCTCGTCTCCAATGAAAGCACAACTATGTGTGTGTATGTATGTGTGTATGTTTGTATGGCTGTCTTTCTACATGTGGGTCTGATGGTCATGCGTGCATGTACATGTTTGTTTGTGTAAGAGTGTAGCTTATATGTATGTTATCTGTACACGATACATGTGTATGTATGTATGGAACTGAGTATGTGTGTGTGTCTGGGTGTATGTGTGTGTGTGCGTGTGCACGCGCACAACCACCAAAAGTCTTAGAATTCCACAAGTATCCAGTGTCATTTCCTGTGCCCTACAAGATAAGATGTAAACAGCGATACTTAGCGTGGTAAAATATTCTGCGTAGATGCATGTACACACACACACACACACACACACACACACACACACACATCACCCCCCTCCACCTGCATACACCCAAAGACAGCTCCATTCCTCTCTCTTCATCCATCCGTACTCGCAGGACCGAACGCATGGAGGTTGCCACGGCAACCTAGCTAAGCACTTTGAAGATTTATACCTCTGCAGGAACACGGGTGCAAACTTGGCACCGATAAATCTCCTCACATGGCAGTAACTTGCCATTTAATGCTGAAATGGTTGCCCTCTAATTTCACTGAAAACAGTCAATCATTTGATCGGTTCCCGTCATACGCTGGCATTCTGTCAGTGCACATATATAAAGGTATGCTTATGTTGCACCATTTTTTTTTTTTTTACTCCCTCCCCACCTCCTCACTTTCTCCCCCCACCTCCCCTTAGATGCCCCCATTCCCCTGGGCATGTGGGGACAGTACTATGATGGAGATGATTGAGAAGAAACGCACCCTGTGCAAGGAGATCAAAGCTCGCCAGAGACCTCCAGATAAGGCTCTGTGTAAGCAGGACAGCATGCCCATCCTACCCAGCTGGAAGAAGACCAACGGGGGCAAGAAATACGGGCCTCCCCCTTACTCTACCCAGACCACCGTCTTCTGGGACACTGCTATCTGATGCCACCCATACAGGGCTACAGCCTAGATGCTTTAGACATGAGGACACACCCAATGACGGGGTGTGGTCAGTCTAGGCTGACAGCCAATCAGAACACAGAATGGATGGGATCACAGTAGCAAATCAGTTCTATCTGAGGGATCAAATCTCCTTGGTTTCTTATTGTTGTTTATATTTAATATTTTTCTATCTGAATAATTGTCTTAATATGAAAGATGCTTAGTATAATTCGATATTTTCTAAAGGACACCTCTCAAAATGAGATGAGATCTGAGTAAAAAAAAAATATATATATATAGAATTATAAATATAGAGAGAGTTTAGTCTTGAGATGATTTTTGTCTTCTCAGATAATTTTGGGTTTTTTTGTTTGTTTGTTTGTTTTTGTTTTTATTATGTTGCAATGACACTCATGCGTGTGTTTGCAAAATAATGTGATGCTAATTTAACTGCGTACACCACTGTTTGTTTTATATATATATACACACACATATATACATACATATATATATACATATATATATATATATATATATATATATATATATATATATATATATATATATATAAAATCAAAGATTTTTTTTTCATATGATGATTTAAAAAAAAACACACACACACATTATTTAAAGAGGTCAATATTTTGGCATCTTGACTTTTGGGTGCTAGAAAAGATGGCATTTGTGTGTGAAAGAGAAGCTGACCTCTCTAAAAAAAACCTCTAACACACCCAAAAAAAAAAAAAAAAAAAAAAAGCTCCCACAGCAAACCTGGTGTCAAACGCTCTCAGTCACTCTGAAGACAACTTTAGGTTGCCATAAACGTCAGCGACATGGCTATGACAGTTAATATCACCCCCCGACACTATGTCTGACTTCATACTGCTACAGCGAATCTGAAAGCTCGGACATTCTCTCGAATACTTCCCATAGCATTCTATCATATTTCACGGGAAATTCAGCCTACCTTAAGTCACCTCTCAGGAGTTGACGTTATACCATTAATAACATCACTTACAGAAGAATTGTATCATTCTTATTACAGTGCTATGCAGGATTAATGACAAAACAGTCAAGCAAATCAACTCACCAAGTCTACAGGATAGGTCAGTATCTATGGAGGAGATTTAAGCAGAACAGAAAGGGCATATTTCTCCATCACCACTTCTCACAGACAAACTGAGTGCCAGATGTCTAGGCCACCGGCCAGAGAGACTGTCTGGCCAGTCAATGCTATGAGATTAGAGCCAATTAAGAGCCTGATTAATGTATGGGGTCAAACTGGAAGACAGGACTGAAGTGGATGATGGAATCTCAAGAGTTTATGGCATCTGTTTTCAACCATATTCATTTTGCAACTGAAGTGATGACAGTATTAAAATGGACCAGGAATTACTGTAGATAAGGAGTGATAGGTCTGCTGAGTGAGCTAGCCTTGATATGAAACTGAACCTAATGTTCAGTAATGTTGTAAGATAGAATCAATAGTCTTTGCATGAAGAAATCACTGCTTGGCAAACTGAGTCATGCAGTCAACAGTGATTGGCTGGATGTGTCTTTTTAATCATTCCTGACTGGCTGTCTGTGTCATACAACAAGCAGTAATTGGCTGACTTCTCTGTCAGTCATTAGAAGGACCAATGCAGTTGTATATCTGCCCATTAATAAGGGTGGCATTTTCACGATCTTGTGAAACTACAATACCCAACATCCTCCAGTGTTCAATGATCACCATAGAGACACTGTGTTCTCTAGTCCTTTGCACTGCTGTGAGTGGTTTTGTGATGTCATGTTAAGGAGCTAATGGAGAGTTATGCTGATTGCTCAGGTGTGTCAGAGCCACACCCCCAAAGATTGGGCCTATGATATCTAAAGCCCCTCCCATTAATAACAACTGCACTACACCCCACTCAACCCTGCTCTCTGTCATCACACACACACACACACACACACACACACACTCATATAAACACTAACACTCGCTGACACCCATGCAAACACTGTTGCCTTGGAGACCCGGGTTCACTGTGACTAAAAGTGGCGGTGACTTAAGGGAGGGGCTGAAAGGTCGGAGGTCACCTGTGTTTACAACATAGAAAAGGGAAGAAAGTCAGGTTGAAATTCTGAGTGTTTTCCCCATACAACCAACACCACCTATCACAAGGAGACAACTCAGCAACAACCATAAATAAACACATTGAAAAGTAACATACGATGGGAAAAAAAAAAAGCATAACCAAGACCAAATAGACTGAGCATAGCATGGGTGTGATGTTCAGTCCTGAGGCTGTTGGGTTTTAGTCATGGTTTACAGCAGAAAGGGGCCAGAGCTGGTCCCGAGAGGCCACGGTGCTGTCAGACTTTAGTATAAGTCAGGGAAAAAGCCATCTGTTTTACATAGATCTTACAGTTGTGTCATTGAAACATGAAAGCTCTGATCAGAGTGAAACTGGTAGAAACATCTGGAGATATTGTGGCCCTTCAGGACCCGGGTTAGTGAGTAGTTAGTTATTCACATTGATTCTTCTAAACGTTAGAAACACGTTTTGGTTTAAGC